>NC_056736.1:619220411-619282911 GCF_019279795.1 Protopterus annectens
ACACACACACATGTACACATATTCACACACGTGTATACACAGATACACACACACACACACACACACACACACACACACACACACACACACTCATACACATGTACACACACTCACACACACAAGAGAATGCTACCTATTTCTTGCACATCGTAGCATAAGGACAGTTTTATGGTAAATGTAGACAGCTACTGGTACCAGACCGATATGTAGATCTAGTACTTCAGTATTGTATAGCCATTTGATTTTATGATTTATATGTATTATATGTCTGTCTGATATCTATGTTTTTTTTTCTCTCCCCTTCCTTGCTGTCTTGCTTTTTTTTCCATAATTATTTTTCTTTGTTGTTTTATTTCTATCCATTTATATTTGCATTTCATAAATCAGCTGCTACAGCTGAGCCAGTGGAGTGGCCTCAGTCTCCAGCCCTCCAGCAGGTCCAGGCATCCCCTGCATGTACTCTACCTGGATCCTTGCCAGCCTTTCTGTCTGGTGCGTGGCATGAGGGGATACCATTCAGCATGCTACCCCTGCCGCCTCTGATTGTACCTCACCAGACAACAGTTAATGCAGAGGATTAAGGCTATGAGTTGTTAATGAACTGCTTTTTGAAGTTCACAGTTTGATTTCATCTGCCATAATTTTCCTAATGTGTGATGTTGAGCAAGTCACTTAGCCATAGAATGCTCTGGGACAATCAAGAAAAGGAGGGAAAATGTAATAATACTTAGGAAAATGGTCCTAGTGTCCTGGACCAAGTCCTTAAGACAACACCAAGTATGGCAAAAGTTGTAAACAACAAAAAATGGCAAAAATCCCCTGCCCCCCACACCCCCTGAAAATGATGTGTACCAACTCCAGGATAACAATACAGTGACAAAAGGGCTAAATTTCCTGATCCCCACTGTGCAACAATCGCCATACAAATGCTTCAACTTTTCTGAAAGTCGAACATATGGTCTCAGCTATATGACTTTTGACTTTCTGATGAATCGATCACCTGAAGGGAACCCCCTGGACTGTATACCAGTAATTACCTATGAATCTATGTTGGCAACACAGTGATTCTCCAGTGGCACCATCTGGGTCAGCAGTATGTGACATGCAATGAGGTGATAGATGAAGTGAGGAAGCTGATAGATCAATGTCTGGAAGTTTGGATCATTTGCCTTAATGCATGCTCTTTTGGCTGACAGAGTCACATCAGTGCCTATCCCTGCCATCTGTTGGTAGGGTGGTCATAGTGTTGTCTGACCTCCCCACTAGGTATTGCATTGTCAGTGCAATACAGAAGACCATAGCCATCCTAATCCCCACCCTGGTGTTTCCCTTCTTTTTGTGTTGCACTGACCTCCTCTGTTTGCTGTCCAGTCCTCCCATCACCACTGTCCTCCATTTGTTTGTGTGTTGCTAATTCCACTGTCTCCCTCACCCTCAGTGTATCATCATCTCCCCTGCCAGTTTTTGTCTCTGTTCTATGTTTCTTCACATGCCCATGCTTGTCACCTTCATCCTCTTACCACTGATAATTAATGTTGGGTCACATTGCACTATGAGTCTTGCCTGCAGGAGGCATATTACAGTTGTACTAAACATGTTTCTGAGGCTATACATTCAATGCATTTGCATGGCTCTTGGCTCAGTTCCAAAGATCTCAAGCACTTGGCATTCTTGCCTTTGCTTTCAGAGTATTTGGCTTGTATGTGGTACCATCCAAGCTAAGATAATTGTGAAATATTGCACTTTTCTGCATTATCTTTGAAGAATGCTGCATTACATCACTTTAAAGTTGGGTTCCATTTCTTTGGTTGAGCTGCTGCTAATGTGTTTTGAAAATGCCTTAAAGTGTACATTCCTCATTGCAGTCTTCTCTGCCTTAGACTTGTCTTGTAACTACTTGTTGTAGCTACCTTGTTTGTTTTTTGTCTCTGATACATTTTCACTTTCAGTTTATATCTAAAGTGTGTTTTTATATTAAAACAAATAATGCAATTTGGCTATCAAAAAAAGTAGAATGCTAATGCAAGATAGAGAAAAAGTGTGGAAAGAATGGCAAAAATTTAAAACATCACAATATCTCAAAAAATGCAGAATGCTCTGCAACCTTACTAAAAAGAAAAAATGAAGACAAAAATGTATACTATAACAACATTCAGAAGGACAGTAAACACAACCCTAAACAATTCTGATTAACAATTAAAGAAATCTTACATCCTGGCCAAAATTCAACTAAAAACCATAATAGAATTCAGATTTTATTTCACAGATAGTATAGCATTCCAAAAAAAGGATTCCTCAGCATGTAATCCCAGTCCTACTCAGCAGACACATATCACCGCATCCACTTTCACCTTCAAACCTGTGCCCACATGATATTTAAAACTACTCTTAAACAAACTTAAACCATGCTCTTCTTCAGATGATGACCTTCCAGGTGAGTGCCTTCAAATAGCAGCCAATAACATTGCTTGTCCTGTCTCAATCCTTATAAGTAGGTCAATCCAGGAATCTCACATTCCCTCTCTCACTGGAAAAAAAATCACACTTTATTCCTCTACACAAAGAAGGAATACAGATAGTGAATGAAAGTTATAGAGAAGGTAACAAAGAAAATAACTTGGCTACTACTGAATTACACTGGATTTTGAAACTAGGAGCCCATCTAGCACCAGGCATCAATAGCTTTATATCTTTGAAACCAGTACTACTATCACGTTAATGGTTTTCAATATCAACTTTTAGTTTTTCATAGTAAATATTATATATATATATATTTGTACTACTAGTTTTTAGTTCATGCATAGATTAGGTTTCACTCAGATTTTCTGGGTTGTATTATATACATTTATATTTTCTAGTTATTTAGATTCATACCCCTATGTCAGCATAATTTTCTAAATAGCTCCTTAGTGAGGTTCACTGCTATTTTGCTCACTCAAGTGCGATTGAAATATGTTAAACACATTATTGCCTTTCTACATAAGACCTATCTCAGGATTGCTAACCCTGAAATCTATAAACTAGGTTATATAATTGAGCCTAGTATTTCAGTCAGGTGTAGATACAGGTAATATTAGTGCCTTTGATCCCTATGAGTGATAATATGTGGGTTTAAGAACTTTTAAATGGAAATCTAACGAATAGACATGTATCAGCTTCTTGATCGATTTTTCAGTGAACACTGACTAATAGGCACTTAATAATTTATAGAGTGACCATAGTATAATGATAGCATACTTAGGATGTTTACTGAGTGAATATATTTATTTTTGTTTACATACATATATTTTTATTTTTTATTTTTAGTTTCAGATGTTAGGTTATAATATTTTATGTATTTTGTATATTTTAATATACATATTGTTTATACTTGTTTTGTACTTATACAAGTATATAGAAATTTCTTTGTATACATTAATAATGTTTGTCTATAAGGTTATGTGTTCATTATGATATGAAATTCAGGTGAACATGAAAGGATGGGCTTTCATGTTAGCCCAGTTATATATGGATTTGATTATATTAGTTCTTTTGGATTACACATCAGTGCCTATTTTATTATATTTTTTATTTTATTTTTTATTTTATTTTTTATTTACTGCACATATTATATATATTTCTTAACATATATTTACATTTGAGGGTCTTGTTCATGCATAGTGTTTGCCTGGAAGTATTGCATTTAATATTACTGAAATGTGATTCTTATTGATTGAATATATCAGTACTACTGCTGCTTTTGCTATATATTGACTAGCGATTGGTATCGCTGATGTTGACTGCTTGGCTTGATCTTAAATCGATCAGCGTTCAGTTCCTGGACCTGATTTTTAATTTCTCATTTTTGGTTTGGTGTTCATGTCAGGCATGCTATGTCAAATATAATGAAGTCTAATAGTAAACTAACTGGGATTTTTATAAACAGTATGGTTTACAGCTTTTATTATACATCTACGTGCTTACGCATAGTTTGTATACACGCCCTCCTTTGTGAGGTTAGTTCCGGCTGCTTGCCGTTACAATATTTCTTGAACTATTTTGTTCAGGGTTTGGACATTTAGGCATGTGATGGTGCTTTCCTAGCCTGACACACAGTTCCGTTTTTTTCGGAACAGATGTTGTGGCATGTAATGGTGTTGCAGAGTGAATGTGATCGCTTTGGTAAGTGTATTTTTCACGTCTGGTTATGCTGAATATGATGATTTAGTGTGGCTGTACTTTTTGGTTTGAAATGCATATGATGGATTGTTTTGCAGTACCGTAATATGGGGGTGATCGGGATCGTGATTGATTAGCTAGAGTCGGCTAGACGGCTCCGTTTCTTGAGTAGTTGGGCAGTGCTGGAGGGCGAAAGTGTAATAAGTATAATAGAGTGAATGGTTTGTGTGTAATTGCTTGGATTTGCCAAGCATAAGGTGTTGACTTATTTAAAGTATCCATGAGGACAGCTCTTCTTGCATTAACATAAAGTTCATGTCTCCCATTTTCCCAATTGGGACGAATATCATGGTCTATAAATAAATGGTTTGGAATAACAATCTGTGACGACTTTAAACTCTGCATTTGGCCTATATATGTGAGTTTATGACTAAATGTATATTCACGTATATTTATGTTTTTTACACTGATGATTTTAAAGATGTAATGTTTATAACAGTTGCCTAGCAACATGCTTATTGATGTGATTTATTTGTTAATTGGCACATTAATTAGTGCTTTTTCCCGCCTTTGACAATATAAAAGTTTAAACCAATGCATTGTACTAATGGAATCTGATGAAGCGTGGTTTTAACCGCGTGAAAGCGCTTATTCTTGTTTGTTCACAATAAAAGATTGCTCGTTTTTATGACAGAGTAGCATCTTTTTTTTCAAGGAAGGAGTGATACGTTTTAGTGAAGTCCATGGACTAACTTTGGATGTCTCGTTTGGTGAATATCTTTGTTCCAGCTTTTTGAGTGATAAGAATTTTCAGCCGAGTGTTCCTGGTGGTTGGTTCACAGCTTCTTTTGACAACAAAGAAGGAATGTCAAGAGACATCACTATCTTTAGACCTATAGCAATCATGCCCCCTCTTCAAAATACTGGAAAATGAATTCAAAAATAATTGCTAAACTATCTTCTGCAGGATGAACTCCTATTCCCCACACAACATGGCTTTCATCCCTCCCATAGTACTAACACTGCACTTCTAACCTTTATAGATATTGTCAATAAAGCTAGAGGTAATGATAAATGAGTGTCCTCCTTATTTCTAGACTTAAAGCCTTCAACACAGTTTGCCATAGCTCACTCTTCTATGGTTCAAAAGCTACTTTTTCAATACGTATCAGTTAGCAAAATGGCACTCCACCCTCTCTCTATACCTCCCAGTCACCACTGCTGCATCACAAGGCTATATCCTTAGTCCTCCTCTTTAACTTTCTCAGCAATCCCCTTCACATATCCACACAACAGGACTCCCCAATACAGTACTCAGATGACTACAATACTCATGTGCACAACAGACAACCTGTCACATTTCCAAAAATTTACTGAGGACACTTTAAAAACCATTGAACCATGGCTTTGTAACTCATGGCTCATGCTCAAGCCCACTATCCCTCCCCCCAAAAGAAAACCCTCAAACTACTTATTTTTTTCCCACAAATCCCTCTCTCATGAAAAAACAAATTAAAATTATCAATCTTAAAATGCAACCTTTGAAGTTTCTTCTCATAGAAAATTATTAGCGATGCTATTGGACGATAATATTAAATCTGACCTGAATATAAAGGTGAACACCACTTTATACTGCAATCCATGTTTGTATTATACAAAGTACCCTTTAATTTATCTAAACTGGATAACATTTCTTTAAATATTAAATTATTGTCATATAAGTTGTATCTGTTTTTAACCATTGTATTAAATTGTCTACTTTGCTATAATTTTTCAACTGTAGATGCCTTTTTGTATTTTTTTTTTAATTATTGTCTTTAAAATGTTTTTGCAATACTTTAGAGCTTTTCTCCACAGGCCTTCTCAGAAAATGGGCACCTATCCATTCAGATGTTCCCAGTAATAAAATGTCAATAAATAAATAAAAAGACTGGGATTGCAATTCTATTGGCAGTAGAAAGGATGTTTAGTATATATGAGTTGAAGAAACACACAGGGAAGATTACAGTGAGATTGTTTAATTGGCCAGAAATATTTTAGCTGCTTTAGTCACTTTGGCTTTGAGTCTATAAATTCTGCAGCTAGTCACATAGTGGCATTTACAATGCCTTGTATAGTTGCAGGCACTTTGAAACTAATTTTTCGTTATAAATCTTCCTTTGTAACTTAACCCAGTACTCAGCTGTGCAGAGAGTAACTTGTTTGTATGCTGAAGAGCACTGCCATACAAATTCAGTCATACATAGCCTAGCTGTAGTTTCTAGTCTTGCAGCGCCCAAGTTAACCTGCTGTAAACCCTCGCTGTACCACCCCCTTTGTAGTTCACATAAAAATGAACTGACACCACAGATGGGCACTTTCCTAATTTTTCTGCCTCCAGTTTAGTAGATATGGGCATCCTGAAGCAATGTAGGAATTGTCTTGTGTTTGCTGACAACAAGTTAATCCTTAGGGAAATGGAATTAGTATGTGACAGATGTAATTACATTGGAGGCATGACTTTCACACAAAAACAGTCAAAATAACAATCAGGTTATCAGTAATGTAAGCATTACACTCACCACAAGTAGTAATGATCCAACACATTGACCAACATATGTTTGAAGCATTTAAAAGCAGCCTTCCTAAACTGCAAAGACCTCCAAGACATTCACCCTACACAAAGAATCCTCAGCAACCCCAAAAGCACTCCACCAAAAGAACACCCAACACAACATATACAGCCTTAGCTATAAAGCCCATAAGGTAAGCCAACACCCTACCCAATATTTTAGTCATAGGAGGCTCTATTTTGAGAAAAACAAATGCCCCACTCACCAGGCTGAATAAAGAGAAAAGCAAGACCAGTCATCCATCCGTCATGTTCACTAACGTCAAACTTCTTCTTAATCCCAAAAAAAAATAAATAAATAAATAAATATTTTCAGTCCTGGCAGAGCACCTCCCCTAAATAATAATTTCACCATTAACTCCAAGGAAAACATTCAAATCAGTCCAACCACACACACTAAACTGCTAGATGTAGAAATAGACAATAGCTTAAACTTAAATAAACTTATAAACAGACTACCACACTCATACATGTTAACACTCTGGCTGTTCTCTCAAAATGGCCCTGCTGCCTGCGCATACTCTATATTTATATGCACGTGCTACATCTGGAAATGCTTCTTAAACGTACATACACATGCTCTGATCTACATCCTCCCTCTTTGAGAATGATTCATATATGAAATGACAGTATTCAATGACATGCAATTTACAGAAATGATCATCTGACATGCGATTATACAGAACTAATTATGTGACATGCAATCATATAAAACTAAACACATATGAAACAATCATGTCCAAGTTGCTGTGTATTTTGCACTATATCTGGAAATATGATCTGCTCATATAACATAAAAGCCAGAATTGGATCTAGCAATGGGGACTTGTCTTCAAGGAATGTTCAACTTTAGGGACAACTGTGACATCATCAGGAAATGGAATGAATAGGGTTGCACTGAGATCTAGAGTCTGTATCACAGGTACTATGCTGCAATATCATTTCTGTTACAGGAAGAAGGTTTCTGCATTTCTCTTGTATTCTATACCCTCAGATTCCACTAAGTAGGACCTCGGCTCAGTACATACACCTCTCACTTAACCAATTCACTCAAAGCCTTTCGCCGTTTGCATCCTCACTGTCTCTCCTTCTTTCAACAGACAAAGAAATCTGCTCATTTTATCATAGCTGGACTTTTGAGAAGAATGCTTCTTTAAAAGTTGGGTTTTGATTGCTAGTTGTTTTTAGCATTAGGGAACAACAAACTAGAACTAATAGGCAAGGCTCTGGTTTGCCTAGATAGAAGTCTCTAAGCAGGCTAGCCAAGTAGGTTGTCAGGGGGTATATTTCTGAGATTAAAAAAATTCAAGAAGATATTGGTATTGTCACGCTTTGATCTCTCTGATAATTGCTTTGCACTCTATACTGCACGTTCAGCCAGGCCATTTGACTATGGGTATTCTGGACTACTAGTAACATGGATAAAGTCCCGCTCTTTTGCAAATTTCTGAAATAATTGACTGGTAAACTGGGTACCATTGTCAGAAATAACTTTGTGTGGACTACCATGGACTGAGAAATGATATTTCAACTTAATAATATCAGCACAGGACATTAGATTAAGTAGCAAATTGATCTCAAATCAGTTCAAATAAGAGTCTACCAACACTAAGTAATGCTGATTGTTCCACTCTAATATATCAGTGGCTACTGTTGACCAAGGTAGTTCGGGCATTTAGCTTAGCTGAAGTGGATCTTTTTGCAAATGCATTTTTGTACTGTTGCACATTGAACAAGAAGAAAGCACTTTATCAATGTCTTTCAATAGAGAAGGCCAAAATGCTAGTCCTCTCACCCTTCTTTTGGTAGACTCAGAACATGGGTAGCCAAGATGCAAAATCTGAATGTATTCATGTTGTAAGGAAGTAGGAGCAATAACCTCTGGACCTTTGAAAATGATAACATTTTCCATCAGCATCTCATCTCTGTATGGAAAATAAGGTTGTATGCCTGATGGTACACAGGATTGCTTTGACAACCATCCTACATTGATGAAGTGGTTGAGCTTTTGCAAAATTGGATCAGTCTTTGTATTATCTCTCAGCTCATCAAGTCTTGTAGTAGAAAAAATATACACTTCCATGACATCAAAGTCAAAATTCTCTGCATTAAGCTGTTCCGTGGTATTTCTGGGTAATCTGGATAAGGTATCAGCCAGATAAAAAAGTCTATCTTTTGTATAGACCATTTTGAAATTATACTTTTGCAATTTAAGCATCCTTCTTTGTAGTCTTGCTGTGGCTGAATGCATAGGCTTCTTTAAAATACTGACTAGGGGTTGATGATCAGTTTCTGTTTGGATAGCTTGGCCATAAATATAATCCTGGAACTTCGAACATGCAAACACAATTGCCAAAAGTTCCTTCTCAATTTGAGCATACTGCATCTCAGTTTGGTTAAGAGTTCTAGATGCATAAGCAACAGGTCTGCCCTCCTGAGGGATAATTGCATCAGGGCCGAACTTTGAAGCATCACAGGAAAGAACTACTGGTTTGTGGACATCATATTAGTTTAATGTAGGCGGGTTAGCAATTTGCTGTTTCAGGTTACAAATGCTTTCTGATGTTGTTCTAACCATGACCAGGCAACATTTTTGCATGTCAGTCCTCTTAAAAGCACTGACAACTCACTAAAGTCAGAGACAAATTTGCTTGGATATCGTTGGGAGCTGGCATCTCAAGAATGGCTGCTTGCTTGGAAGGGTCTGGTGGTAAGCCTGTACTGGTAAATAAATGACCTACATAAGTAACTTCTGGTAGTTTGAATTAGCATTTCAGAGGATTGAGCTTTAAATTCACTTCAAGCACTCTGTCCAAAACTTTCCTGAGGTTTCTGTCATGCTCTACTTCACCATTGCCTCCAACCAGTAAATCATCAACTATTATAGCACACAGGTAGCCTGAAAAAAATGGCTCCATTGCATGCTGAAAGACTTCATTAGCACAATTTATTACAAAAGGCATCCTGAGTAAACTGTATCTATGAAATGTGGTACTGAATGCAATCAGTAGTGAAGATTTGTGATCAAGCATCACTTGCCAAAATTAATTCTTTGCATCTAAGACAGAAAAAACAGTGGCATTTGGCAGGAGGGTGGCAATCTCCTCGACTGTACGCATATGATGATGAGGTCTTTTTAATGCCTTGTTTAAGTCTCTTTGGTCAATGCATATTCTGATTTTATCTGAATTTTAATTATGAGCAGCTACCATGGAAGACACCCACTCAGTTGGTTCTGTGACTGGACAAATCACACCTTGCTACACCATTTCATCTAACTGGACCTTGACATTGTCCTGCATAGCTATTGGAACTCTTCTTGCTGGTCTGACCACTGGACTGACCTCTTGGTCTACTTTCATGGAGTACACAACTGGAAGTTTGTCTAGCTTATCATCAAACACATCAGCATACTCTGAGAAAATAGCATCAGTAAAGCTGGAACTGGGACATGTGCTTACATGATGGACTTCTTTGGTAAAAGAAAGCAGTTTCATTCTTAAATCATCTCTGAGACCTAATAATGACTGCACAGGTCTTCTGACTACATAAAACTGCAAAATGAAACTGTTCCCAGCGGAATAGTATGAAAGCACTACTGAGCCTTCAGTTTGAATCTCTTCACCTCCATTAGCAACAAGCTTCGCACAATTGACCAAATTAAGTTGCTCACCAGCCCTCACTTTAGCAAATGTTTCTGCTGACATTACATTACACTTTGAACCAGTGTCTACTTTGAGCTCTGTGGGTTTACCATTGATCAAGACAGTACAAAATATTTCATTCTTTTCAAATAAATCTACTGTGTTAACCTTTCCACCAACCACTGATACACCATCTACATAGAAAGTAGGGTTGCAGCTCTCTAAATGATCAACTTGCTTTCTTGAGTGACCTTTCTTAATAACTGAATGAGGCTTGATTGATTTACAAAATTTTTGAAAATGGTTCCATTTTTACACTTGTGGCATTGCTGACCAAATGCTAAGCACTTTGTTCTTTTAGGCTCATGACTGGCCTCACAACTACAAAAGTTAACAATAAGACTTGACTTGGGTTTTGCGAGCTCACTCTTATACTGCACTGAGTATGCCCTTCTTACTTAGCTAGTCTTGAAACTTGCTAAAAAGCTATGGGTTTTACCTGCCAGACCCACAGTGGTTGCTGCTATCATGTGGTTAAGCCTGTTTCTGCTTGCCACATGTTGCATGCTGTCTATGTTTGCTCTAGAGGCTGCTGAAACCATGGTCTTATCACTTGCAAGCATATTTGTGTGCCTTTTTATGAGCTCATGGATTCGGTAAATCTCTGTGGTTTTGATTAATGTTAAATCACTGTCACGAAGCAAAATATTTTGCACTGCAGTACAAGTAGCACAAAACACAAGCCTGTCCTTTATTAACTCATCTTTCATGTCAGCAAATCTGTACATTTTGGCTTCATTTCTTAAGTCAGTGATATAAGCTGCAAAAATTTCACCTAGCTTTTGGTCTCTTCTATAAAATAAGTGCCTCTTTAATGTAACATTTGTCTGGGGGTTGCACATTTCTCTTAATTTACATTTCAAGCACTTAGGGTCCTCCCTTGATTCAGCTGGTACCATAATATGGTGGTTTCACCCTCTCCTGCATATTCTTCTGGAGCGTACACAAATTAACACTCTCTTTCAACAGCCTCTGACTCAGCTAGGTTAAGCAAAATGAATGCCCGCTTGTACATGCATCTTTATCAGAAAAAGCTGCTTGTATGAAAATGTCATATTCCTGCTCAAGTACTCTCCAATTCTCTGCTATATTATGATCAAACACAAGTGGACTTGGTTTGTGAAATGCTTCTGACATATCAACAGACAGTAGTGAAGGTGCCTGAAATCATGTACGAGCATACACACATAAATATATATATATGCCAGAATTTTATGCCAATACTTGTAATTATGCCCAATAGCACAACAAACTCCTTGAAATAACTGCACTTTGCCAAATAAAACTTTGTAGCACAAGAAAGCTTTGAAATCACTGTACTTTGTGAAAGCACTCCTTATCAGTGTAAGAAATACTTCAAAATGACTATACTTTGAAAATAAACTGTAAACAATGGAAGGAGCTCAGAGTAAGACACACTTTGAAATGAATGCACTTTGCAAATAACTGTACACAGCACAAGAACCTATCAAAATGGCTATAATTTTCAAAACACTGAAATGGCGGCACTCTTTGAATAAATGCACACAGCACAAGAAACTTTTCAAAATGGCTGTACTTTGACTGCACTTTGCAATATGACTGTACTTTGCACACAGCAAACTCTTTGAAATAATTGCACCGTAATAAAGCAAACACTTTGCACACTCTGAGATACTTTGAAGAATTCTAGTTATGCTTTGAATGGCTTTGGTCAATGTGAAATAGTAGTTTGTGCCCAAAACATGGTATTTTACTAAAAAACATGCAGTCGCCTTGCTCTTTAAGCTTATTGTGCCCTTTTATTGTACTTGTTGGGCCCTTTTAATCTCTTATCATGCTCCTTATACTTTCCTTGTGCCCGTTTAACTTTAAACAGGCTCGTTGTGCAAGCCAAAGGTAATTCTGAGCCCCACATGAATATCTCTGCTGTTTTATCAAATATCATAGTTTCAAAATTTTGTTTAATTAATAATGTGGCTCGTGCCTTTCATTTGATTAATAATATGTTTTGTGCTACTCATTTGATTAATAATGTGTTTTGTGCCTTATAAATGCACCATTTCATTTTCTTTGCCAAATAAATCATTTGTACAGTTTTCATTACCTCAAGTTAATTTCAGGCCCTTTCTTGTTTGTTTGAGCTGTTTTACTCAACCAGCTTAATCTGCCTTCACCTTCAACTGTGCACCTCATGGCTTGAAGAATTTGTTCTTTTAATCCTGGTTTTGACACCATGTCACTTGTCTGGTCAGACTAAATCAAACGAGCATTCATGGGTTCAATTCAAGCATCTTTATTACACATAAACAGATCAGAAATGAGGCTTTGTAACATAAAATTAAATAAACTTATAAACAGACTGACTGCTACACTCAAACATGTTAACACTCTGACTGTTCTCTCAAAATGGCACTGCTGCCTGCACGTGCTCACTATTTATATGCACGTGCTTATATCTGGAAATGCTTCTTAAAGGTACATACGCATGCTCTGATCTACAACCAACCCAAGGGAATCTATAGGTGTTACTGCTCAATGTTAGGAGTCTAAAAACAAGAAACTCCACTGCCTCCAGGCTTTCCTCACCCTGGAGAATGTGGACATCTGTTACGTTATTGAGACATGGTTTAAAGCCATGGTCAGCACCTTAGCAGTGCAGGGCTACAATGCCTTCCATGCTTTTAAGCCAGCCACTGCACAGGCAGGGATCAAATATGAATGTGTCATAGTCTATATCGACAACAAACTCACCTCAAGACCAGTCAAACAGGACAACGCACTTCAGCTTCTCCTTGTACAAATTTCCATACAAAGTTCCCTATCGTATCCTTGGAAGTTATAGGTCATTCTCTATGACCCAAGAAACCCATAACTCTGACTTGGCCTTACTAGAGGCTCTTATCATTCCTCCGAATATCATATTCATCAGTGACCTTAACTACCCCTTTATTAACTGTAATATTTACATGACCACAAACTTAGAAGCCCAGACATTCCTTGACTTTGTAAACACAAACACCTTGGAGCAGATAGTCTATGTGCCCATTAGGGGTGCAAACATGCTTATGATGTTTAGGAGCTATTCTAAGGCAAACTAACAACTACTAAGCAATAACCTGTCAAAACTGAAATCCCTTCCAAACCCTGGGAACACAACTGCCTATGCAAATTGTTCACAGAAACCCTGTACAATCATGTCCATAAATGCATAGAGACAGTTGTACCTATCAGAAATATGCACAGAACTAACTCAAAAAAACAAACCACACTGGTAGAATCCAAACATAAACAGATTGTACAATAAAAGAAAAAAGTCAAAGCCAAAATTAGGAAGTGTTACTCCAAGCATTACAAAAACCCTCTCAGCAATCTAAACAAGCAACTAAGAGGGAAAATTAAGTCATTTCAAGCCAAATTTGAGGTAAAGATAGCCTTCCAGGCAAAGGACAAAACACAGCTTTCTTTAGCTATGTCCAAAACCACAAAGGCAGCACACAGCAGTGTGCAGAATAGATTCTAAATGGAGCCACCTACACAGTGTCAAAAAATATAGCAAATCTGCTGGCCACCAAATTCAACTCCAATTTTACCCCCAGCCACCCTCTAGGGAATGCCTTCAAACAAAACTCTTCAACTATGACCAGGGAGCAAATCCTAAATGTGCTCTCTAAGGCTAAAACACTGCAGCGATGGGCCTTGATAATATCTCAGGATGCCTCATAAATAGCCTGAAACATGTCCTATCAGGACCACCAGAGTCACTGTTTAACCATAGCCTCCAGCATAGTTTTTTTGCCGTGGGAATGAAGAACAGCAGCAGTCGTGCCACTGCACAAGGGCAGGTCATCAATATACCCAAGAAACTACAGATCCCTAAGTCTGACTAGTCTCATATTCAAAGCCATGGAAAGAATCATCATGGAAATGATTAATAATGACATAGAAATCCTTAAAACACTGGATCCGACCCAGTTTGGTCCCATCAAGGGCAGATCATGCCAACTCAGCCTAGTGGACTTCTTTGAGAAGGTTACCAGTGCAATGGATGAGGACAAAATGGTGCATGTTGCCTACCTTGATCTGGCTAAGGTATTTGATGCAACACCCCACTCAGACATTGTAAATAAACTCATTAATACAGATATAAACCCCTATGTTACATGCTGGATAGCCAAATGGCTCTTAGACAGGACCGAGAAAGATAGGATGGGGAAACCACCTCCACAAAGAGGCCGGTCATTAGGTAGTCACTAGCAGAGTCCCTCAGGGCTGTGTGCTGAGTCTGCTCCTTTTTGCCATCTACTTCTCAGAAGTCAAGACCAAAGTCAAGGACTTTGGCTGACCAAGTTTGCAGATTAATGAAGACTAGGAGCAGTCATAGAGTCCACCCTCCCCAAGAAGCCAACATCTTACAGGAAGGACTAACACAGACAAATGACTGGTGCCAAAGCCATAGCTTAAAATGCAATGCAAGGAAATGCATCATAGTACCCTTTGGAAAGTCAGACACTCACGGAAATTACCTCATTGATAACACAGCTCTAAGAGAAGAGCCAGTAGTCAGGGATTTGGGTACAGATGTAGATAATAACCTAGCTTTTGACCAATATTTGTCTAAGGTAGTAAGAAAATCATTCTATATTGTTCAACTTAAAAGCAAGGGCATGGCATCCGGGTCCAAGCATGCCATTGTTCCACAGTACTTGGCCCTCATCTGGGCCATCATTGAGTACAATCCCCTTTCTGTATGTGCCTGACCAGGCATATGCAACAACTGGAATGTCCACACAGGTTTCTCACAAAATGAATACAGGACATAAGCAGCATGTCCCATGCAGATCACCTCAAAGCCCTATCTCTACACTCTTGTTCCCTACAAACTGTCGAGTGGTGATATATTCCTGCATACAAGGCAGCCTTGGATCCCACTATGATGGATCTTTTGCATATCTGTAAAATGAATAGCATCAGAACTACTCAATCTAGGGATTTAACTTTGTTTGCAACATAGGACATGTTGGTGGGACAGGTATTTGTCTCAGAGAATTCTTCATATCTGAAACAGGCTTCCAATCCATGTGAAGCAGAGTTATTCCCTAATCTTATTCAAGAGAGACCTGGACCAGTGGACAGGAAATAGAAAATATACCCCCTGTTGTAGCACCTATATCTCTAATGGACAGCAGCTGTCTATTAATTTTGCCCAAGCTTACATATACCCCTTAAAATAACCTCTAAGGCACATAAACTTGCAGGATGCATTTTAAATGCTTGGCTGGGCTTTTAAAGGCCCAGTAATCATTAGCTTAGTATACAACTGTGAACCTAACAATCCCAAGCATAGTGTGGACTTTATGCACTCTTGCTGTGTCTATACATATATTGTTATATAATGTACACTTTATGCACTTTCATTATGTTGCTGTCTATAACACCATGAAGTTTGCATTTTAAGTGCTCTTAATCTCAAGAGCAGAGTGCAGCAAAGATCAAGAAATGAGGCTTAGCATCCATGTCTACAACCCATAAATAGTCAAGATCTGAGATACATGATCATAATTTTTGTGGTGCGTGGAGTTTTAGCTACCTTTATGTATTACTAGTTACAGAAAAAAAACAGAAGCACAAGGTGTTTTACAGTCTTGAAAGCACTGCCATATGCCAACATACAAGGGTGTAACCAGCCACATTCCATATACATTTTAGTGAACACTTTTTACAAGTAGTTTATTTATTTTGTGTAATGCTGTGCACTAGAATTCATATTTATAAAACATCTCACATAAATACCATGGTGTTATTTTATTGATAAATTGCCTTTTTTTTTTTTGGCCAAATGGTTGTTTTTTTCAGCATTGAAAGGGTATGTTTTCCAGAAACATGCACTGTGCTGTGTGGAAGGTTACACCTTGTGGGTTATATTCTGGAAGATGGTATATAGTACTAAGAAGCTGTTACACAAATCACCCTGCCAATATTTTTTGTTTGACAATACAAAGTATTTTACAACTTTTAAAGCTGTGAAATTACTGCTGTCACTACTCTGTGGAGGCTGCAGTTTGTACTGCGCTGCAAAACCACTTTGAGAGGTGCACAACACAGAGGATTATCACTAAGTCTGTGATCATAACAAGCTTACTATCTGTTTGAGACATGGATGTTAAAAAATGAACTTTAAGAACCAAAACCAAGTGGTGTATCTTGGCTTCTGTATCAAGAACACAAAACAGAGAGTTAATGATTAGAGACCTAATCCTTACATGTGGTACTGCATAAAGTTTATCTACTCCATGTACTACCATTTATAGGAATGACACAGCACTGTCAATGACTCAGCATGTAGTACACTCATCTTTGGTGCTGGAAGACCATAGGCTGTGGGTTCTGTTCCCACTCCAAGTGACTGGATTACTGACACTGCATTGCAACATACTGGGGGGACTGCATTCCTGAGTGTGTTGTATGAGACCTTAAACCAAGGTTCCATATGCTGGAGGTGGTAGAGGCTCAGGTGGATGTTAAAAGGTACCATAGCACCTCTTGAAAAGAGTTGGTGAAGTTCCTCAGTATCTTCATCCAGTTTCCCCTAGTAGTATAAATATTACTTCAGGTGTCACCTGAAAAGAAACTACTAACCTAACAGGATTAACCTATCAACAAAAGATACACAAATGAAAAGAGAAAAAAAGGTGAGAGAGTGAAGTGCTTTATGACTCTGAATGCCAATAAAGGACGTAGTGAGCTCTGTCAAACAGACAGCAGTAAACATGTCAGTCGACATTTCAAAGATTTTCTGAACATTTTTGTCCAGATTTGTCAGATAAATAATAACATAATTTGTAAATAAGGATACTTTTTCTCATCTCCCATCCAATTGGAAGCCTTGCATCTCATCTTGCTTTATAAATTGAGCTTATGGTTCCAGATACAACACAAATAGCAATGGAGAGAGCAGACACCATTGATGTGCATTACTCTCTAGCTGTGCTGTTATGAAAGGCTCCCTCCTATTTTCAGGTATGCATGGACATCAGAATATAACTGCTACAACAACTCAATAAATTCCTGTGGTATATTAAATTTTACAAGGGACAGGGAACAAATGAGGCAATATCAGGGACATTTTGTATAGTCAGAGATAATGGAGAGGTACAGCAGACAGAAACAAAGTGCTCCTCTGGCAGAAAATCACACCACCTTTAAAGCTGTTAGTTTGTTCTGGCATACTTTCTGTTAAGTGTGAAAAGAGTGAATGTTAACCAGCATTTAATAGCTATTTTATCTTCTGATGCTGTTCTTTGCCATCTATTAGCCTCTAATGTGAGACCTGATGTTAATAGTGTTTAGGGTGTCCTTAACAAGGCTTTGTTAAGCACCCCTATGTGCTCTTAAGATTGGGTTTCATGCTAGGGAAGCACTTAACAAAGTTATATTTATTTAAATTTCAGAGGATAACTCTGGAACTCCATGTACTACAAAATCTGTTATGCAACTCACTGGCAGCTCAGCCTTTTCCTCATCCCATTACCTCCTTTGGCCTATGCTTCCTATTGTGATGTCTTCAGTCTCCATCAGGGATCATCACATAAGACTCCCACTGAACCACCCACTCACCAGGGATGGTAATATCCCTCCCTCCCACACTGTTTCTCTGTAAGACACTGGAGCAAATAATCAAACCCAGGTCACCAAGGACATGGCAGGGGTTTGTCCCTCTACCTCACTGGAGTGGCAACCATTATGCACCTTCCAAAGATGTAATGATTGAGTCTCCTGGCAGAGTGTTTAGCGAGTCGATCAAAGAACCCACTGGATGCAAGTTGGGATGCACATTTTCAGTACAGCAATTGGAATCAAAAGGGGCCTGGGAACAGAGGAACATTTTTAATTACAGCCATTTGATTATCACTAAAGAACATTTCTCCTTGTTTGCTAAGGGTTGTAAATTTATTCCCATGAAACCTTTTAACCAGGCAGATTCCCTGGTGGAACTAAAAACTATTTATTAGCAAACTGAATTTAGCTTTAATATTTGAAATAAAGGGGAATTATACAGACAATTCAAAAAGTACTAGCATTGTTGAAAAGTTTATTCAATCTCCCACCACATCCTTTAATAAATGCCTTTGAGAAAGCATGTGTCACAGATCTTTATAAGTTATTGACTAAGGAAAAAATTCAGAAATTATATCAAAGACACAATTTGAGTATTAAAGAGCAGTCCTTACTTTTTAATACTCAAAAAAGATTTATGTTTTTACATCTAAATATTTCAGGTTTTGTAAGGTATATGTGAAGTACCCTGATGAAATCTTTATGTTGTGAAACAGACCCAAAGAAGAGATTATTCCCTTTATAGATTATTTAAATGCTACTACCATTTTTTTAATTCATATACAACATTGAAACACAAGACATCAGCTATCTAGATACATTTATTAATATTTCTGGAAATGATTTTAAAGCATGTATTCACAGGTAGACAGCATTTAGTTATTCTTATTTACATTTTAACATTTTTCATCTTTTTTCATTTAAAAACAGTTTAACTAAAGGTCAATGTATAAGGATAGGTAGAATGATATCTTATTTAGAAGATGATGGGGACAAAATGGGTCTAGTCTAAAAAATGATGATTGATAGGAGATACCTGGAAAATTTGATAAAGGAGGTTATAATGGAAATCATGGATGACTGGGGTAAGAAATATAAACCCATTGTTGATGTTGGGGCACATTTGTTCAATAATATGACCAAGAAGAGACTGATGGAGGGTGAAGATATCAGTTCTTATAAGCAAGCTCTGGTTATAGAATACAATGACTGGTTGCCTAGAGTCAAATGAATTATTAATAAAAATTGGAATATTATTAGAATCAATCCTGAAATAAACAACATTTTATGGACAAGCCTAAATTTGTGTTTAAAACAGTTGCAAATATTAAAACATTATTGGAGAGACCAGAAGCTTCTAAAGACAAATAGCATATGAAGGCTCCTTTTAAAGGAGCAACAGGTGACAAACCATGAAATGTGGTGCTTGTAAACAGTGTTCCTTTATACTCGAGGAAGTGCCCAAGAAACTCAAAAATAGTTTAGATGAAAAAGTTTATTAGAGAAAAGGTAATTGTTTTTCAGCAGGGTTAGTCTATTTAGCCATCTGTACAAGTTGCTCTAGTGTTTATGTTATAAAGATAGAGCTTATGTTGACAAAGAGAATTTATGAGCACACATAAGCTATTCAAAAAAAAAACTTTCTAAACACACATTAGTATGTAATCATTTTATTGTCTTTAAATTTGGCATTTTAGAGGTAGTTGAAAAAAGCCCACGGGGAGGGGAGTGGGAAACAAGATTGATATACAAAGAACTCCTTTAACAATTAAGATTAAATGCAAGCATCAGCACCCAACCCCTGGGGTTTATTGAATTTATTTCGGTTCAACCTGTCTTAGTATTGAGAGCAGCAAAATTATGAGTGACTTATTTTTATTATTACAGTCATTTACAACATTTTTTCATGATGTTTTTATGTTGGTCTGTAACTGATATGGTTCATTAGGGTTTTGATATGGTATTTGTTTATATATGTAATGGAACTTTATGGCTGATACTATTAGCACAAAACAGAGTTTAGTGGTATTTTTTAAAAAAGTGTTTTTAATATTTGGAATATATGTGAAGATTGTTGAATAATTCTTGATGAATGTTTTCTTTGCTGTAATTGACTCAATACGGGCAATAATATTTTAACAATAAGTTCTAATTAATGATTTTAGTATAAATGGAAGTGACATAGTAACCTTTGTATTCTAATGGAGTCCTATTGGTTTTTGGGATGAAAGTGCGTAACTTGAATGTTTCTCTTTGATGCATTTCTTTAAAACAAGTGTATTTTGTTTACTAAAACATTGTTTTATATTTTACATGCTGGTCGAGTAGTCTTCTTGCTCTTTGTGTATGTCTAGTACATTATATGTTTGGTTAACTGGTCTCCTGACACAGCAATGCATGACTATGTTATTGTTTTCTTGATTTCAGAGTATAATCACTGTACTTCATGTCATACAAAATGATATTGCATTCCAAACAATCTCTCATAGTCTACAAACATAATATCACATCCAGTGCAGTAGGCAGTCTCCAGTCTAAACACAGTATGATAATGCATTCCAAACAATCTCTCATAGTCTACAAACATAATTCCACACCCAGTGCAGTAGGCAGTCTCCAGTCTAAATACAGTATGATAATGTATTCCAAACAATTTCTCATAATCTACAAACATATAATGTCACACCCAGTGCAGTTGGCAGTCTCCAGTCTAAATACAGTATGATAATGCATTCCAAACAATCTCTCATAGTCTACAAACATAATATCACACCCAGTGCAGTAGGCAGTCTCCAGTCTAAATACAGTATGATAATGCATTCCAACAATCTCTCATAATCTACAAACATATAATGTCACACCCAGTGCAGTAGGCAGTCACCAGTCTAAATACAGTATGATAAGTCATTCCAAACACTCTCTCATAATCTACAAACATATGTCACACCCAGTGCAGTAGGCAGTCACCAGTCTAAATACAGTATGATAAGTCATTCTAAACACTCTCTCATAATCTACAAACATATAATGTCACACCCAGTGCAGTAGGCAGTCACCAGTCTAAATACAGTATGATAAGTCATTCTAAACACTCTCTCATAATCTACAAACATATAATGTCACACCCAGTGCAGTAGGCAGTCACCAGTCTAAATACAGTATGATAAGTCATTCTAAACACTCTCTCATAATCTACAAACATATAATGTCACACCCAGTGCAGTAGGCAGTCACCAGTCTAAATACAGTATGATAAGTCATTCTAAACACTCTCTCATAATCTACAAACATATAATGTCACACCCAGTGCAGTTGGCAGTCTCCAGTCTAAATGGAGTATGTACTTCTTGCCCTTTCTCACTCTGCTAGAGATAACATCATACCCATTGCTACAATGATGGTGAAAGATAGTGCGCTATTTAGGCATGCTACCATTTTTCCAAGTTCAGTAGGTGATGAGGTCTGGAAAACTAATGTACTGTTTAAACTATGGCACTTGCACTACTCTGACAGCACCAAATCCATTGTATGTATGCATGCATACCACTGGTGTAATACACAGTTAGTTACCTGCTGAGCTCTGTGAATGTACTCATTGTGTACCCTTCAGCTTCTGATATATATATGCATCAGTTTTCAGCTACGGCAGTGCAAGACGTATTTGCTGCAAACTTTGCCACTTTATTATTTCATAGATGAAGTTTTGATTTTTGTGATGCCTGAAAGTAAGTAAGGATGGAGGCAATATAAATAAGTGAGGAGAAGAGGCAATTAGTGGCAAGTGTAGTTTTAGTTGACATAAGTGAGAATGTTTTTGGCTGTCTAAAGAATCAATAGTTTCTGTGAGTTTTTTTTTAATGCAGCTTTAATGTGCAGGTTAAATTTAGCATTATTATCCATTGTGATGTCCCTCCTCTGCAACAGTGATCAAGGAGTCTCAATCTTCACCATGAACACTGGTGAGGGACATTCACTTTTAACAAAAATAGATAAAAACTGTATTTCCAGATGCAGCTCTCTGCACCAAGCACAATTTCCCTTAAGAGCACACAGGGAACACACTCCCATCCTAGGGCTGAGTTTCTCTCTCTCTCTCTCTCTCTCAAGAGGCCCCAAATAAGACTACACTAACCACAGCTGCAGACTCATCAGCCAAGTGATTCAAATCAAATTGTTTGGAATACATTATCATACTGTATTTAGGTGACTGCCTACTGCACTGGGTGTGACATTATATGTTTGTAGATTATGAGAGATTGCCATAGCTCTTTAAAACCATGCTCTGTGTCCATGCTCAAAGTTGCTGACACACACACTCTTTGAGATTTCATTTTCACACACACACACACACACACACACACACACACACACACACACACACCTGGGAAAGGCTGTCACAGAGATACCAGCTATGCCCCATCTGCTCAGACAATAAGGTAGGTACTATCAACAGAACACTCTAAAGCCAGCTACTCTAAGGCTATCACAAGGGTACCCAACTATACTGAGTAAAATTAATACTAATATAAGTGACAGTGTTTGACCAATGCATAAAGGCTTTCAGGAGTGGCCATAGTGTCATCAAAAGTACTCTCAAAGGTTAAAATGTTCTCTAAAAGACCAGCCACAAATATATTTAATAATAAATAATAAAAGAACATGAAACTACTAAATATCTACAGTAAACACCAGTGTTTCATCTCACAGGAAATATTAAAAATAATACTGATGGAAAGATTCACACAAACACAAATAAACAATACTTAACTAATCTCACTATATTTTCCTGGCTGATCTAAATAATTACTGTCCCCTAGTTCACTTACTAGAGCAAGGCAAGATGAAATGGATGAGTGGTCCTTCTTTCTCAGGTTTCAAAAGCAGACTGCTCTGAGAATTCTGTCTTATCTAGTATTAAAACATCATTTCAGTGCTGGATTAAAGAATGGCATCACATACATAGGGTCAGCTGTCTTCTGGTTCCCACACTAACCTATTTATTAGAATCAGAACCAGAATCTATCACACATGGGTCATAATACAGACACATAGAGCTTTGCTAAGATGTGTTATAGCATCTGGAAGCTATAAAACCATTTCAAAAAATTCTACCCTTCCAGAATAGCAATTAGTTCACCCCTAAAGACAATGCAGTAGGATTCCTAGTCCTGGTTTTCACAGACATTTTGTCTCTGGCTGCAATCAGAACTGCCAAATACAATCTTTATAGCCTAAAACCAGGTAATTTAATTTCAGACTATTTTTCAAAGTTAGCTGGACTAGGATTACCCTCTTTTCTTCCAGTATCCTCTGTTACAATATATTCATTTCAACAGGTACAATGCAGTCTGACATACACGTGTATTTATTTTCTGTCCAGCAGGACCCACTGTTAGTACATTTTCAACAAAAGCATCTGTACAAATCAGTTGATATATAAATGACATATAATTCTTTACAAAACTCCAGCTAGCTATACTGGCATATGTTATACATCCACTGCCCTACTTCTCCTGGCATAGCTAGCAAAACCTGACATTGTCACATCCACTCTCATCCTTAATAATTTGGTATAAAAAATGGTTTGCATGATATTTTTGGAATGTGCCTTTATCAAGAAATACTGCTTTTTTGTCTTCTATTTGGGTGCTGTGTTACGTGTTGGTGTACATTATCTACACATGCACCCTTTTTGGTTTCAGTGGTCATGCACTAAGTTGTTTGATCATATATATTATAGATATGGATATAAATCAATATCTATATCTTTATTGATTTATATCTGAATCTAATATTTATACATACATACATACATGAAATTGTTTAAAATAAGCAAAATGGATGCACCTTAACTGGGAATTATAAGATGCTGGCATTAGTATATGTGGGAGATGGAGGTGGCTTGCCTGCTTACAAAGAATAATATATATATGTATATATACATGTACATATACATATATATGCACGTGTGTGTGTGTGTGTGTGTGTGTGTGTGTGTGTGTGTGTGTGTGTGTGTGTGTGTGTGTGTGTGTGTATATATATATATATATATATAAAATAAAAAAGTTTTAGAATTTGCATGGTATATATATATATATATATATATATATATATATATATATATATATATATACAAACCAAATATAACCAAAGTTAATATTGCACCATGGCTTTCTAAAGATACCAAAACCAAAATTTCATTCAGAAACAGAGCATGGGCCACCTACCAAAAAACAAAAGCCCCACTTGATCAACTAAGATTCAGACAGCTAAGGAATGACACCAAAAAAATCCATAACTTTAGACAAAAAGAACCACTACTACCATCTACTGCAAAAACACCAAAACAAACCTCAAAAGTTCTGGGCAGGAATAAACAAACTACTCCTCCCGGACCAAACCGCCACTCCACCCCCCTCAGCTTCCCAACAAGAATCCCCAGTAGACCTTGTTAATAACTTCAACAGCTTCTTCACACCGACTATCCAGTCTCTAGCCAGTCAACTCTCTCCCAATGGCTCTAATTCTAATGTAGTCACACCCAGTACCCAAACATACTTTACCTTCCAACCTGTTCCTACTCAACTTATTCATGCCCTACTTAAGAAACTAAGACCCACCACCCTGGCTGCCGACCTCCTCCCAGCAGACTATCTGCAAAAGGCTGCTGACACCATAGCCTACCACATCTCTATCTTGATCAACTGAGCTATAGCTGAAGCTACTGTACCCACTATATGGAAAATCTCCCATGTCATACCACTCCAAAAAGGAGGTAGTTCCACTGAACTGTCAAACTTTAGACCCATAGCTATTCTGTCACCTCTAGCTAAAATTATGGAGAAGTGTGTGCACATACAGCTCATGCACTACCTCACACACAAGCTGTTGTCCAGCTTTCAGTATGGCTTTAAGCCACACCACAGTACTATGTCTGCCCTCCTCTCTTTCTCTAACATCATTAACCACAACCGCAATAATAACAAACTATCCGCAGCACTCTTTCTAGATCTATCCAAGGCTTTTGACATGGTTGACCACAAAATGCTTATAAATACCTTGAAGGCCTTCTCCTTAAACAACCATGCACTCCAGTGGTTTCAGTCCTACCTGCAGGGCAGGCAACAGGCAGTCCTATGCAGGACAAGTTATCATCTCACCTACCTATCACATTAGGAGTCCCTTTGGGCTCAATACTAGGGCCCCTTCTTTTCTCCATCTTTATTAACGACCTTCATTCAGTCATACCAGATGCTATCTGCATTCAATATGCAGATGACTCCACCTTGATTTGTTTTGACACCTCACCAGCTACTTTATTCACATTAACCCAAATTACCTTCAATACAGTGGAAAAATGGCTCTCTAATCAACATCTAATCCTAAACCCCAACAAAACTAAGTTGCTCCTCTTCTCCCCCACATGCAGGTCCCCCCTGCCAGCCTTCAACATAACTGCTAACAATGGCACTATCATCTCCCCAGAAGCCCAAACTAAACTACTGGGTGTCATAGTTGATAACAACCTGAAGTTTGATGTGCATATCAATCAAACTATCAAAACCATTAATAAAAAACTTGGCTTTCTTTACAGAATCAAACCTTTCCTTACCCCACTTGCTAGAACTGCAATTGCCTGTTCCCATCTGCTATCAACTTTTCTCTATGCCTCGCCTCTATTCTCCAACTTAAACAAAACAGATCTTAATAAACTATCATCCTGCTATAACCACATTGCCAGATTTGCTACTGGCACAGCCTACCAGACACACTACTGTCACAACCTAAATCGCCTAGGATGGCTTGAACTGCCAAGCCTATTGCAGTTCAACCAGCTAATATTGGCACATAAAGTCATTTACTAACCAGAAGATACACCTGCACTAAAAAATATTATCAGCCCCTACACCAGCACCTGGCCACTGCGATCATCCACTAGACTCCTAGTTCAAACATACAAATCCAACTACTCAGCTGGAGACTCTCTGTTTGCCAGCTCTGTTGGAAAAATATGGAACAGACTCCCAGCTGACTTGACTCAAGAACCCTCACTAACTCAATTCAAAAACAAACTCAAGAAATACTTCAGAACTCATTGGTTATGTCCTTGCACTAACCCCGGCTAGTGACCTCTCTATTTCTTAGGTGCCTTATCTTCAACTACTTCTAACTTTTTTCTACCACTCCATTTCAGGAAGGGTCAAATGTATAACTGCTGCTCAGTGTGTCTTAAACCTGAATGTAATGTTATGTATGTTTAACTTTGAAAATAATGTTATGTTTTGCAAAGTGTTTTATAATGAGTACTATATGTGCTAAATGCTGGTATTGCTTATTACCGTAATCTGCTTAAAACTATCATTTACTAAATGTTCAATGTGTATTATTATCTTGGAGCTTTTCTCCCCAGGCCTCTGCTGAAAATGGACATGTATCCAGTCGGTCTATCCTAGTCAACAAATGTAAAATAAAATAAAAAATAAATATATATATATATATATATATATATATATATATATAGAGAGAGAGAGTGAAAGAGAGAGAGATTAGATATAGATATAGCTGTAGATATATAGATATCGATCTACTTTGATTCACTGAAAACTCATTTCACTGAATTTCAAAACACTCACACCAAATCGCTAAAAGCTGAAATCACACTAAACTCATTTCACTAAATCACATTTCACTGAATGTTAAGTACTATTGGGCAAATAAAATGTATATGCCCTTTTCCCCACACTAGTGTGATCCTGGAGTTAGTATATGTAGTTGGAGGGATGTGGGGGGCACAGGCCGCCACATTGGGTGGTGTGGGGAGCATTGCCCCCCACCTGCTGTTGGTTTTCGTATTGTTAACTTTCAGTGAAATGAGAATCATAAATACAAAAGCTAAGTAGGTAGGGGGCTATGCCCCCACACCCCCCAATGTGGGGGGCTGTCCCTCCCACACACCTCCAACTAGATATGTTAACTCCAGGATCATACTACAGTGGGGAAAGGGCATATACGTTTTATTTGCCCAACAATACTTACATTCAGTAAAATGTGATTCAGTGAAATAAGTTTTCAGTGATTTGAGCTTTCAGTGATTTTTTGAGGGTGAATTGAAATTCAGTGAAATGAGTTTTCAGTGAATTAAAGTAGACCCATAGCTATATATGTTCATGTGTGTATGTCTGTGTTTGCATGTGCAGAGAAATAATTTAATTACCACCTTGATTTTTCAAATTCCAAAACACAATTGTCACTCAGTAAGAAACAAATTAACCTACTGTCCCCACAATTTTTGTGTCTAGTTTTTATTCATATACCAATACAGCACATAAATACATTGCTTTTAATAAACTGTAGAATGCACTATGCAGATTAATTTATATTATTTAGCAAGAAGTTAGGGTATTAGAACTGTCTTCAAGCTGTGGGGTAGTACAGCTTTTCAGTAAGTTGCACTGCTACTTTGACAGGGGCGATCCTATTATCATATCACATTTATTGCTTTCCATTACTATATTCTGTAATAAAATTGTCAAGGTGAATGATGTTGCCCTGCTTCAGGCATATACAGCAGAGTATCTGCTTGCAATATAAAACTCAATACAATGCAGAAAATAGTTTCTTATCAACTGACATCTGCTGCTTTTGAAGCCACATTAGTAGAAATCTATTTTTATTCCTTTAGCTGAACCATTTTGGCTTTGGCATTTTCTCTGCTATGACTAGGGAATACATTGCCAAGCATGCATCTCATGAAGTACAGCATGCTATAGTAGTATTACACTTCTGTACAAATACAGCCATGACATATTAGAAGGTTGTTGGGAGGGAGTCTATATCATATGAGCGAATTGCACAAATTGCGAATGCTCGTAATATCGAATGTACCGGACTGCGAACTTCCTGTTGTGGGGGTCTGCGCCCCCCACACCCCCTGCTAAATATATATTCCAACTCTGAGATCGAACTACAGTGAGGAAAGGGCAAATATCCCATTCTTCACTGTACCGCAATCTCAGAAAAAGCACTTCGAGGTCCGGTACGTTCGAAATTATAAGCGTTCGCAATTTGTGTGATTCGCTGATATACTATAGACCCATTGGGAGGTTGGTATAATGGTTAAAATGTTTACCTTGCAAACACAAGGGAACAAAGTTTGATTCTCACATGTGATAACTGGCTAGGCTTAAAATAGCCCACAAGGGTAGTTAGCCTAGTACTAACCTATGAACCTATCTGTTGGCATCAGTAAACTGAATCAGTCTTCAGCTGTTCAGGGTACAGCATCTTATAGCAATATTAAAGTGATATTAATGTACTATAAATAGAGCTGCACAAACTGGTTTAGTTATTGTTTTGCAAATATTAGCATATGCATGCAGCAATATTCAGGTAATGGGTATGCAGTATAACAGTGCTTGATACAGATTTAATCAGTTTATAATAATAATTATGACAGCAAAGTGAATTAATGAAACAATATTTCCACAGTGAAAACAGTAAACTGAAAAGCAAGTGTGTTTTAAAGAGAATAACGTGTCTGTTAACAGAACTTACAGCAGTTTGTTCAAAACGCTTAGGCGAGGAGAACATTTAGTGACAGGCGAAGAATAACCTTACAGTTCATATGACTGCTTCAGTTTTAGGCTGGTTTCTATGGTGTGACCAAAATGTTTCTCCTAACATATTTCTAAATGTCATACAAAGGTTTGCTGTTTTATTCTAAAAATATTGTGAACAAGAATTCCATAAGTTTAGTTCAACTCTGGAGTGGCTTCTACACCATTGTCATTTTATTTTCGAATGGCATCTTAATAGCCTTGCCTGTATCATCTTTATGGAGAAGGAAGTGAAAAAAAAAATCAACAGTACATTAAATCTCCAGAACTAGGCTACTACTGTTGTGAAACCCTCTCTAACAACACTGTCAGCACTTGAAGATACCATCAAACATAAAAGAATTAACACACAAGGAACATAAGACAGTCCTTCAACATAAAGGAAGGAACAGGCCAATAGTGTTAAACAGGTGATCACATGCATTTAAACATTAGCTTCACTGATAATTTGTGCCATGAAATTCTGTGAACAGGTTGCCACTTGTAGTATTAATAATTTTAAATAAATTACTGTGCATTCTTATTTAAAGGCAAAATATATATGTATTTGATTAATAAATACATTTAACTGTGTTATCAGTAACACCAGGCTTTATCACTGTCAGTTTTCTCATTACTCACATTTTCCAGTTACTTTGATTACTTCTTAGTAATTGCATTTGTGATAGAATTTTCATAAAAGAAAATGTTACTCTATCCTGTCTAAAACAACTTACAATGCATTATGCACATCGGTTAACTTGATCTTTCCTATTTTATTTATATGTTTACTAGTCACATCTACCATTACAATTTTTGAAACTGCATATCGAATTATAATTAACACCCCTAGGTTAAACCTGTTTTATTTGTTAACCACTGCTGTTCATCAAATGGAACTGGAATTATATCACTATGCTTAAACAGACACACTTGTAGTTAAGTAATTCTTGCCAGCAAGGCACTTAATACAAACTAATTTTGCATGTTATTCATTATGCAGCCAAGACAAAAATAAAAGCTTTCTTTGCAAATGTGTTAATTTTTGTCACCTTCCTCTTATCAAAGCTTTTTAATGAAAGAAGCTATAAGCTCTGGTTTTTCAAACATTTCTGTTTAGATGAATCATGCTACTCATGGCAGTATATGCTGGCAATTATTTGCAGAGCAACAACTGGATGTACTTGACTCATCTTCTCAGAAAAACGAAACATGAAGAACTTAAGGTAAAAGCAATTGAGATGGAACTGAAAACACTCCAGTAGTTGTCTAGCATCTAAAACATAAAAATATGTTAGTTTAGTTTAGACAAATACAAACACATTCATAAACTGCCGCAGTCTTGACACAGTAGTGTTCTAGGTACAACTCGTGATGGTCATATCATTAAAGGTACACTGGAAGCATACATACGCAGGAAAGGCAGATAAAACTGAGTTATTGGTGTCAGTAGCTAAAAAACAGTTGGGCCCTCTTTTTAAATATTTATGCACTGCTAAATCAAGGGATCATAGCTAATAAATATAAAATGTGAATATGTTCGGTCAATAACTCTGAGTATACAATGCATTGACAAAGTTCCATGATCCATAGCAGAAGGTCTTTAAACCCTTTGGAATATATATAGTGTACAGCATTTCTAGGCAATATTCTAGTGAAACTGCTAAAGAGATTTTCTACATGTTTAGCAAATAGCCATATGACGTTTCAGGGTTGAGGCATTCATAACTGGTTATCTGTTAACCAGTTTACTGTGTAATTTAATTTAATCCTGACTTGTGCTCAGGACTAACTTTAACCTGTGGAACTTTTTTAACTTGCTTACTTATGTAATCTCTGTAAATAATCTGTTTGTAATATGTAATGCTGGTATTATATCATGCTGTATCTGCTTACCCTTGGAGCTTTTCTCCCCGGGCCTCCGCTGAAAATGGACATGCATCCAGTCGGACTATCCCGGTCAACAAATGTAAAATAAAAAATAAATAAAAATAAATAACACAATGTCATAATGCACAATATTATCAATTTAGAAAAGAAGAACATTTTTGAAGCATTGCACAGTTAAGTAGAAGAATATTATGCTATCAACAAGTCATTTCTTTGGTAAAGAATCTCAAAACAAGCACTGCAAAATGTTTAGTATGCAAATGAATGTAGCAGAGGAAAAGTAAGCCAAAACCTACTACAAGTAAACTATAATGCTTTACGATTATTGGCAGGATGGCCTAAGGTTTTTTTATTTTTTGTTTTTTTTTTTTTTAGTACGACTTCAAAAGTAGCATTAGAAAGTATTTCATATAAGCACAATGAAATTCTGTGCTCTTGGAAAATTGAAAACGGCATCCACTACAGGTGGCTGAGGTAAAATTTGTTGAGAGTCAGTTGCCTGAAGAAAAATAAGTAGAGAAATATAGCACCATCCATTGTTTTGCATTAGAATTCATTGTTGGTGCAATTTCTAAGTGTGTACCTGCAATGGTTTCCTTCATTTGGGAGATTTCTCCCTTCTTCACTCGGGTGTAACCATTGATTTGGTATATAAGTTGAAGGGGTGTGGGAGGCTTGGCATTACATTGAAGAAATGCTTGGAGGGGGCTTGCCCTTTCCAAAAATGCTTACTTAAAGCTTACTTTTTTCTCCCTTTTGTGCTTTGTGCATTATTGTTTGACATTTCCATTAGAGCTGTAGTCTTGAGCTGTTTTCATTTATGGTTAATGTCTTGTTTACTGGTATAACATTTAAGCATCAGCTATGGAATAATAGTATTTTGAAATGCAGACATAGTCATTGCAGATAAAACATTATTAGAATATCTATTATGATTAGGAAATTATAAAAAGACAAAATAAAAGTCAGAAAACAAATTAACTGACTAATGTGGAACATTTTAAAACCTGATTTTTTTTTTAGTGCAATTCATAAATGAGCAATACTGCATACCTGATTATTTATGTGACAAGTTATCATTTACCATTGGAATTTCAAAGTACGTTGCACCAGAGTTTAAGAAAATATTTCCTTCCTCTCTGCCTGTAGTTCTACTCCATTGACCATTGCCTTAAATTCATGACAGTTCATAGTGCCTGACTTAAAAAAAAAATAAAATAAAAAGTAAAAAAGTGCCACCAGTTTCCATGGGAACTTTTAAAAGATTAAACACTTCCGCTGTCAGAATGACTGCACTGGCTCTCCTTTTTCTCAGTTTCTCTCTTTCTTTATCTGACCCTCTTCTATCCACTGAATTAGTAATCTCCCTCTTGGTCTTTTCCACTTCCATTTTTCATGGTATTTCTTTTTCTGCAGTTTTTCTGTAGCTCCATGTACCCTAGTCTCTTTCCTTCCCAGACACTTCTGCCTCCAATTGTCTCACACTGCCCTACTCCTATAACTCGTGTAAACACCACTTGAGTTTCCCAAACAGTACCAGAAGTATAAAATAGTGGTTGTTGTACCTCATCTGTTTTTTTTATGTCATCTGTTCCTGTGGAAACAGTGGAAAAAAATGTAGCAACAACCACCAAGATAGATTAAAACTGGTTTATTACAACAGTCCAAAACAGTAGTCAAGGGGGCTTTCATCTTGTACCCCAAGACTTCTTCAGAACAATAACAATTCTCCAATACCCTACTTAAATCCTCCATAATAACAATAAAAGTTAATTGCCAATTAAGAACCAAAGTACAAGGAAGTCATTATAAGAGTAAAATTAAAAGTACTTATGAGTAAATTCAAAACTCATCTTGTTCATAACAGGAGTAAAAATAAAAAACACTTCCAAGTGTTTAAATGTGCAAATAATGCAATATTACAATACTGTAATTCACAATTATTTTTGTATATAAAAAATCCTTTTTAAAAAATCTTTTAAAGCTTTAATGCGTGGTACTTCAATACTGGCATGATACTACATGCCTCATTTATACCGGGGGGGGGGGGGAGTGGATGAAATTTTGTCTGAACTGCCACATTAACTCTTCCCTCTCAAGTCTGTTCTTCCAATTCCCTCCCCTCAAATTACTACCTACAATTTCTAAAATCCCAAAATGAAAAGTTTTACATAGTGCATTCCCCTTCAAGTGCCTATATAGGGCATTATTCTCATCTTCACATCTGATAGCATAAAGGTGTTCGTATATCCTCCTACGAAGAGCTCTTTCAGTTTTACCTACATAGAACTGTTGACAGTTCTGACAAACTGCCTTGTACACTAATCCCGTGGAACCACAAGAGCCCCTTTTCAGTGTAACTTTCCTCCTAGGAGAGCCTATTTCTATGTACTTGACTCCCAGAATATACGGACAATATGCACAAGATCCACAATTCCTGGTCCCTCTTTGTTAACCACTTGAATAAATAGGGTGCTTCAATAAAAATTTTAAATTATAATTAGTTTTAAATACAAACACAGGTCCTTTATCTATAAAGTCCATAAGGTCATCAGTACTTTTAAACATTACGCAATTCCTTCTCACTATCTGTTTCCTTACTCAGTTCATCATATGTTAAAACCAATGCTTGACTGTAATTTTTGTCCCTATTCAGGTCCACAGGGTTCCCTATACACTCAGTTGTTATTCCGAATAACAGTTTAAATCTTTTTCCCCCTTCATTCATAACTTCCTCACATATAGGGTATAACATGTGTGTCGGTTAACCTCTTTCAATAAAGAGGTTTAACAGGGTAGCCATTTCCCTCTTACAAATCACTTTACTTGAGCACATTCTGGCTAACCTCACCATCTGCCCTTTTACTATATTTTTCTTGGTGTACCCTGGATGACTACTGTTGTATTCCAAGTAATCGTTCGAGAAAGTGGATTTCCTATATACTCTGTATGTAAAACCTTTCTTACCCCTGTCCAAAGTAATAGTTACATCCAAATAATTAATGGATTCCTTACTATAGGTACTAGTGAATTTAAAATAATCACATACTCCATTAATATAATCAAAAAATTACATAATTCTCTCATCACTTTTCCACAAAATAAAAATATCATCCAGGAAACAAAAGTAAGTCCAACATTGATCTGGGAATTTACTGTTAAATATATGTTCTTTTTCCCATCTGTACATTGCTAAATTTGCAATAAGGGGTGCGCAGCTTATCCCCATGGTAACCCCTTTAGTCTGCTTAAATAATCCACCCTCAAATGTAAAAAAAATATTTTTTTAAATAATATCCATGAGTACCATTACAAAATTTAATAGATTGTTACTTAAATCACACTTTTCCAAAAGGGCCTCGTAGAAAAAGGTCAACCCCTCATGATGGGGAATCGAGGTGAACAAATCTATGACATCAGTCGTAGAAAAAGTATTACTCCCATTATAATAGTCACTTTTAATTCTACTTAGGAAGTCCAAGGAATCACGTAGGATATAATTAATATTCCTCAAATTGTCCCTTACTACCTTTTCGTTCAAGGAAGATATCTCATATTTTTCATCATCCTGTAACATACTATATATTTTCAAAAAGCAGAAGATGGACCCAGAAATGACAGCAAGGCTTGTAGATAAACCCGTCTTTAATTCACAGATAAAATAAGAACATAAGCACTTTCGTAGTATCAGTACTTCATCAGATGTAAATCACAACAGAAAAAACCCTCCTTAAATACCATTAAAATAAGTCACATGTATCAAATCATTTACAAATTAAAGGAATATGCACTATAAAAACATTAAAATAACAGCACTCACAAAAACATTAAAAAAACTGTTTAAAACAGCATTACAACATAACATAATTAATGAATCAATGCCTAAAATAATTCATTTTGTCTTCAGGGCTCTAGCCTTGAGTTTGGGTCTCAGTGAAACCCTGTCATTCAGGCCATGCCCAAAGTCCCCTCTCATCCTTATTATCCATTTCGACTCCAACAGTTCTGTTTGATTTGTAATATCTCCCTTTCTATTACTTTACATAACTTGTCCAATTACTAAAAATTTAAAATAATGTGTTGTATCAGTCTAAGAGACATGCTTGGAGAGAGCACTCACTGTATCATTCTTGCCTGTTTGGTAGTAGTGCTCCCTAATTCTGTCTTTTAATGCTCTATCCGTCTTACCAATATAAAATTTTTTACATATGACACAGTGTGCCAGATAAACAACATGGAGAGTATTACATGAGGCTTGAATACTAAACCTATAAACCTATAAACCTTACCTTGATCAGGGTGACTAAACACCCCACTACTATCTATATATTTACAAGCTTGACAGTGTCCGCATGCTAGGGTACACCCTTCACGTACAGTAAGCTGTTTCTGTTTGGGATAGCATAACCGTCTCTTAAGTGAATAGATATTCTTGTAGACAAATGATGGTCTTACATCAACTACATCAATGATGTCTCTACCTGTTGTCAATACTGCCCAATGTTTCTCTATAACTTCCTTATAAAGCCTAATATCACTAGAGTAGGACAGACAAACTCTCAGTCTACTGGTTCTATCCACCTCTTTTTCAATTTTCTTCTCATACTTCTTTCCAAAATAAGGCCTGGCTCTAGTGTCTCTTAACCTTACTACTTCTTCAATGTTCTCAGTGATCTCATGATGTTTATATCCCCTTGATACTAATGCATCTTTCAATAGCCCAGTTTGTGTATTAAAGTCAGATTCTCTCACACTTAATCTAGAAGCCCTGTAAGTCTGACTCCTAATAACACTTCTAAAGACATGTGGTGGATGCATACTACTTTTATACAAAAGATGATTACAGTGACAAGACTTCTTATGTAATTCTGTGTAAATATGTCAATCAGTATCACAGATTACTCTAACATCTAGAAAATCAACAGAGGAAGTAGAGATGTTGCATGAAAACCTCAAATAAGTAGTAGTCTCATTTATATATTTAATGAAATCAAGCAACATAAATTCTGGACCATCCCAAATGAGGAAAACGTCATCTACAAACCTATGGTAGAAACCAACCTAAGCTTTAAATGGTCCCTCACATATAAACCTTTGTTCCCAAACATTCATCATGACATTGGCATAGCTATTGGCACATGAAGTGCACATAGCTACGCCATGTCTCTGCCAGTAATAATGCGCATTGAAAAAAAAAACATTATTATTCAAGATGCATTCCAATAATTGACATATTAATCCTGTTTTAATACTGTCAAAATCTGTGTATAGTGACAAAATTGCTTAATACTGAATAAACCCTCCTCATTTGGGATGACCGTAAATAAAGAAGTGACATCAAATGTCTTTCTAGAAAGCAGCATGTTTAAATTAAGAAGACTACAGTATCAAAACTTTCTAGAAAGCAGCATGTTTAAATTAAGAAGACTATAGTATCAAACTTCCATTTGTAGGTTTGTTTACAAGAGAAAATAGTTCCAAGAGGACTGAAGGTTTTATTAATGCCTGCACAAGGGAACACTATACCACAACTGTTAACTGAATGGCAAATGGTTAACTTAGAGTGTAGCTGCAAGTATATGCAGCTACTTATTAAGCATGCACAAACCGAAATCAGTGAACTTTCTGTCCAGATAAAGGATCTATACAATGTATTGTTTCATGACTTTGACAATGACTTAGTTGATAAATACATCACAGAGGTCATAGACTCAGTTATAGCTTATGAACGCAGACTGTGCCATATTAAGCAGAAGAAATTATGCAGATTTAGAGCAGATTTTGCACAAGGCAATGTCTTTATGTGGCCATGAACTGTGCAAGATGACATAAGTACTGCCTCTGTAACTTGAATTACACCTGTACCATTAAGCAGCAATGCTGCCCCTCCTATGAGTGAGGTTCGTGAACCAGGAAGTGAAGTGTCGCTGCAGCCGGCAAATATTGAATCAGCAGACATGCCGGCTGTATCAGCAGGAATGAGGAGGCATACTATTGAGGTTACAGCACAGGTGCATTGACCTAATGTCTCCAGCAGTGTGGTGAGGACTACGACAGGCCCCGCGATAGCATCAATGAGTTCAGTTCAGACAACAGGTCCTTTTTTACAGGAACAGTGGAAGTTTCCCTTACCCATCAAAATGCTGGTGAGGGATACAGACAGATCTCGATCTCGGGGGAGAACAAGAATGAAGAGGAAGCCAGAAGATGAGGCTATGGGTGCACCGTCCATTAAGGAAATTCATGAACAAGGTATGAATAAACTAATCTGGAATTTGTCCAGTCATGTTTTAACTGCTGCTGAGATCAGAGAATTATCGAAAGGTTTGACGTTTATCCCTACCCAGAAGCAAGACTTCGCAGAGGCAATTATTGACTTTAAATTGTTTATTAGAAATATCTTGTTGAAATTTTTCAAAGATTGTGAAAATTATAATGGTAGGAAATTGTTTAGTAAGCCTAGTACATTTATACCTAACCCTCATCCTTTAGTTACAGCTTTTGAGAAATTGTGTTTGGATGATTTTTACAAGATGTATAGTTCTGGTAGCAGCAGATCATACAGTAAATTCAATATGTCTAAAGATGAGTATCAAGCTTTGAATGGCTTACAAAAAAATTGTCATTTAACTATTAGACCCACTGATAAGGGTGGGCCTATTGTAATTTTTGATACAGATGTATATAACATAGCTATGGAAAGTATGTTGAATGATAAAAGTTTTTATACAAGAATTGCTCTTGAACAGATTGATGTTATGATCAAAAAAGTCAATGGCACTTGTCTAATGCTTTTAGATGACTGTACTATTAAAAGAGAGTTGTATAACTATCTGACAGTGAGGGAAGCATTGATACCTGTTATTCAGGGCCTGCCCAAAATACATAAAGATCCCTCGAATCCATCATTTCGACCCATAGTAGCAGGGAGGAACTGGTGTACAGAGCCAGCCTCCATCTATGTAGAGAAGCAGATAAGGACAGCATTGAATACATGTCCTAATATTCTACGAGATATGCAGCATTTTTAAATGATTTGTATTCCTTTCTTATGTTGTATAAAAAAAGGCGAACTTTGTATTTAGTGACACTTGATGTCGCTTCCTTATTTACAGTTATCCCAAATGAGGAGGGTTTATCCAGCATTAAGCAATTTTTGTCACTATACACAGATTTTGACAGTATTAAAACAGGATTAATATGTCAATTATTGGAATGCATCTTGAATAATATTTTTTTTTTATTCAATGGGCATTATTACTGGCAGAGACATGGCATAGCTATGGGCACTTCATGTGCCAATAGCTATGCCAATGCCATGATGAATGTTTGGGAACAATGGTTTATATGTGAGGGACCATTTAAAGCTCAGGTTGGTTTCTACTGTAGGTTTGTAGATGACGTTTTCCTCATTTGGGATGGTCCAGAATTTATGTTGCTTGATTTCATTAAATATATAAATGAGACTACTACTTATCTGAGGTTTTCATGCAACATCTCTACTTTCTCTGCTGATTTTCTAGATGTTAGAGTAATCTGTGATACTGATTGACATATTTACACAGAATTACATAAGAAGTCTTGTTACTGTAATCATCTTTTGTATAAAAGTAGTATGCATCCACCACATGTCTTTAGAAGTGTTATTAGGAGTCAGACTTACAGGGCTTCTAGATTAAGTGTGAGAGAATCTGACTTTAATACACAAACTGGGCTATTGAAAGATGCATTAGTATCAAGGGGATATAAACATCATGAGATCACTGAGAACATTGAAGAAGTAGTAAGGTTAAGAGACACTAGAGCCAGGCCTTATTTTGGAAAGAAGTATGAGAAGAAAATTGAAAAAGAGGTGGATAGAACCAGTAGACTGAGAGTTTGTCTGTCCTACTCTAGTGATATTAGGCTTTATAAGGAAGTTATAGAGAAACATTGGGCAGTATTGACAACAGATAGAGACATCATTGATGTAGTTGGTGTAAGACCATCATTTGTCTACAAGAATATGTATTCACTTAAGACACAGTTATGCTATCCCAGACAGAAACAGCTTACTGTTCGTGAAGGGTGTACCCTAGCATGCAGACACTGTCAAGCTTGTAAATATATAGATAGTAGTGGGGTGTTTAGTCACCCTGATCAAGGTAAGGTTTATAGGTTTAGTATTCAAGCCTCATGTAATACTCTCCATGTTGTTTATCTGGCACACTGTGTCATATGTAAAAAATTTTATATTGATAAGACGGATAAAGCATTAAAAAACAGAATTAGGGAGCACTACTACCAAATAGGCAAGATTGATACAGTGAGTGCTCTCTCCAAACATGTTTTGGAGACTGATACAACACATTATTTTAAATTTTTAGTAATTGGACAAGTTATGGAAAGTATTTATTTTTATTTATTTATTTTACATTTGTTGACCGGGTAAGTCCATTTTCAGCGGAGGTCAGGGAGATAAGCTCCAACAGAATACAAGAATGATAACAGTAGAATAAAAGACATTGATTATATATAATATGTAAATGTTAGGTATTAATGTAGTTAAGAAAAGGAATACAGGTAGAAGTACATCCAGACAATCAGTGTTGCAAATTTCCAATTTTTGAGGGTAGTAGTAGATTACAAAAAAAAAGGAAAAAACAAATTAGATAAGTAAATTACATACATTATTTAGATTTAGTCAGGTTTGTCACAGTGGCATATCCATGTTTATTCCAGGTGTTGTTTGATTGAGGCTTTAAATTGGTCTGAGGAGGAGAGCATGGTAATGGCATCTGGAAGTTTGTTCCAGGTTCTACTTACAGAATTTGCAAATAGGGCCATGCCAGCCGCGTTGTTAATTTTAGTTGTTTGTATTTGTAGCTTATTGGATGAGAGGAGCAGTCTTGTATTATTATGGGGGAAGATGTGGTGACTAAGGGCTGGAGTATTATTTGGGTTCTTTAGGATTTTGTTATCCAATATTAGCAGGTTATACTTAACAAGATTAGGAAATTCCAACCATCCAAGTTGTTTGAGGTTAATGCAGTGGTGGGTTCTGAAAGGAGAGCCCATAGCAAACCTGGCGATGTGATTATAGCAGGCTGTAAGTTTATTAAGTTCAGATTTACTTATGTTTTCTAGAAGTGGGGGAGCATATAGGAGGGTGGATAGTAGGTGTGAGCGTGCAATGGCTATTTTAGTTATGGGGGTGAGGAAGGTTTTAACTCTGTAGAGTGAACCAAGTTTTTTGTTTATGGTTTTGATTGTCTGGCTTACATGGAGGTCAAATTTTAAGCAATTGTCTATAGTGACACCTAGCAGTTTGGTATTGGGGTCAGGGGAGATGACTGTCCCATCATTAGCTTGTATGGTAAAGGAGAAGGGTATGGACCTTTGGGTTGGTGGAAATATGAGCATTTTGTTTTTTTTGGGATTTAGTAGTAGGCAATGTTTGGATAGCCAGTTTTCTATAACAGTAAAAGTAACCTGGGTATCCTTTTTAGATCATCTGCAGATGTGTCTGAGCAGATCAGAGTGGAGTCATCAGCATATTGGATACAGCTGATGTTTGGTATGATAGTAGGGAGATCATTAATAAAGATGGAAAACAGTAGTGGTCCTAGTATGGAGCCTTGTGGAACTCTGATAGTACTGGGTAATAGATTTGAGGGCGTATTCTGCCAGAGGACTGCTTGTTGCCTGTCATTGAGATATGATTTAAACCATAGAAGGGCACTGGGATGTAGACTGAGATTTTGCAGGGTTGAAATCATAAGTTGATTGTCCACCATTTCAAAGGCCTTGGAAAGGTCTAGGAAGAGGACAGATGAGGTGTGATTATTGTTGCGGTTATCGTTAATGGTATTAGTGAAGGATAATAGGGCAGAGGTTGTACTATGATGTGGTCGAAAACTGTGTTGGGTATCAGCCATCAGGTCGTTCTGGAGTAGATGTTGCATACGTTGTTTGTATATGCATTTCTCCATTATCTTAGCAAGTTGGGAGATTATGGCTATGGGTCTGTAGTTGGAGTATTCAGTAAAGGGACCTCCTTTATGTAATAGAATAACATAAGGTGTTTTCCAGATGTTGGGAATTTTGGCTTTGGAAATGGTACCGTTGATTAGGATAGAGATTGGAAAGGCAATAGTGTCAGCTGTCATTTGTAGATATTCAGCTGGGAGTTGGTCTGCAGATAGAGTGGTGGATTTTAGTTTTTTGATAAGCTCGCATATAAAGGAGGTTGGTACAGGCTGAAAGCAAAATAGGCTTTGGCTGTTAGAGTTGTTGTTATTTTCATCAAGGGAACTTTGAGGTAGTTGGGTGGCAAGAGCTTGAATAGTTTCAGTAAAGAAATGATTGAAGCTATCTGCAACCTGTTCTGGGGTTTTATTTGAGTTGGCAGCTGGGTTAGGCATTGATGTTTTACCTGGATACAGTAATTTATTGATCCTAGCCCAGAATTTTTGAGGATTATTCTGATTATTCATCTGTAGCCTACAGTAGTAGTGTTTTTTATCCAGTAGGACAAATCTTTTTGTTTCATTCCGTGCATGTCTATATTTATTATGATCCTGGTAGTTTGCCAGGTGGCCCATAGTTTATTTCTACTATAGATTTTTGTTCTTGTTTCTTTGGAAAGCCAAGGTGCATTATTTCCTTTTATTCTTTTTAGGCGGACAGAAGCATGTAGGTCTAGGATTTCGATAAATTTGTTATTAAAATAAGTTACAGCTTCCTCTAAGGTGAGATGCTTTAGTATAGTCCAGTTGCAGGATTTAAGTTCCAGTTGAAGTTTAGCAGGATCAAGGTCTCTTTTGCTTCTAACCTTCCTGAGCAAGGGTTGTTGTGAGGTGGTAGCTTTTTGTTTAATTATATAGGTTAGGAGATGATCGCTTAGATCATCTGGGAGGGTACCTGCAGTGTACATTAGGGTGTTACTATTTACATGTATCCAGTCCAGTATGCTCTCTTTATGGGAGCGTTTATCAATTCTGGTAGGGATGGTTATTGTTTGAGTGAATGCATGAAGGTTGATATGAATGGAGGGGGATTTTGATGAACAGGAGCCCCAGTCTACATTAAAGTCTCCCAGAACTAGGGTTTCTTGGGTATACTGAGAGGATAGCCAGTGAAGGGTGTCCTCGGGTGTAGCTACATTATTTCCTGGGGAAATGTACATACAGATGATATTAATGCTTTTATTTTTGTTCAGATGGAATTTGGTAGCTAATATTTCAGAGTTATTGAACTGAGGTGCTTGAATAGTTTCAATAGTTACGTTTAGTTCAGATTTATAGAGGATGGCCTCGTAGCCCGATCTAGTCTATGTAGATTATAGCCAGGTGGAAGAATTTCATTATCGGTGATAGATGGTTTTAGCCAGGTTTCAGATAGACATAGTATCTCAGGGGAATAGACATCTAAGAGGGCATGAAGTTCATGTATTTTTTTGTTTATACTTCTTATATTAAGATGGCAAATCAAGAGGGAGTTGGTGGGTCTACTGATCATATTTTTGTTATAGCTATGTCTATTAGATGGTGGGTTAAGGGTAATAGGGCCAGGATTGGGGTGAATATCTCCACAGATTATAAGGCTTAGTCTGCACTCTATAATGGTACGCATAAGTTTATTTAAAAGTTTGTCAAAAAGTCTGGCTTTAATACTGATGTGGCGTGGGTTGGTACTCTGTTGGATAATAAATGAGGATAAGGTTTGTCTTGTTTTAGTGTCCTGGTTTAATATATATCTAAAAAAGCCTGGTTCTTCATGTGGGGATTTGGTGTGTCCTACCTGGCAGTGATACCTGGTAAGATGTTGGGTTTCATACATAGTTAGGATATAGGTTGTGACAAGGGTGGGTTGTAGGGTATATAGGAACATTCTGGTAATATGCATGTCTGGGTTAACTATTGTGAGAAGCAAGTACAGGGGAAGGGTAGTATCTGAGTAGAGGGGAAGGGAGGTGGGCAGGGAGATAATGAGAGCTGTTTGCTGATAGGTGGGAGGATAGAAGAGAGGGAGAGAAGATAGTGGATTTGATAGGTTGTAGTAGTAGTTGGGGTGTGGCTAAGTGCCTTTAAATGTAGACATACTGGGTCGGGTGGGAATAGAAAGGGAGATATTAGAAATCAAACAGAACTGTTGGAGTCAAAATGGATAATAAGGATGAGAGGGGACTTTGGGCATAGCCTGAATGACAGGGTTCCACTGAGACCCAAACTCAAGGCTAGAGCCCTGAAGAGAAAATGAATTATTTTAGGCACTGATGCATTAATTATGTTATGAAGTAATGCTGTTTTAAATAGTTTTTTGTATGTTTTGTGAGTGCTGCTATTTTAATGCTTTTATGGCGCATATTCCTTTAATTTGTAAATGATTTGATACATGTGACTTATTTTAATGGTATTTAAGGAGGGGTTTCGCTGTTGTGATTTACATCTGATGAAGTAGTGATACTACGAAAGTGTTTATGCCCTTATTTTATCTGTGAATTAAAGATGGGTTTATCTACAAGCCTTGCTGTCATTTCTGGGTCCATCTGCTGCTTTTTGTATGTTTTGAATATTTTTCTGGAAGGACCTGGGTGCTCATTGTGGTTGGTGGTCATTTTGATTTGTTTTACACTATAGATTTTATTAATATAGTCTGTTTTCTCCACAATTACCATACCTCCCTCTTTGTCGGGTTTCATAAATCTCAAGTTAATATTTCGCTCACAAAAAAATACAACTATGTTTGGAAGACTTACTTTTACAAGGTGTTACCAATGAGGAAATTTTTGAATATCTATGTATTGACCACCCCAGAATCCCGATTATGTTCGGGATACCCAAAACCCACAAAAATATCAGCGATCCCCATATTGATTATCAGTTCTAATAACAGTACTACCTATCCCTTGGGTATCTTTGTAGAAAAGGTACTAAGGGGTAATTTGAAGAATACTGATTATATCCTATGTGATTCCTGGGACTTCCTAACTAGGATTAAAAGTGACTGTTATAATGGGAGTAATACTTTTTCTACCATTGATGTAGATTTGTTCACCTCGATTCCCCATCATGAGGGGTTGACCTTTTTCTACGAGGCCCTTTTGGAAGTGTGTGATTTAAGTGACAATCTATTAAATTTTGTAATGGTACTTGTCGATATTATTTTAAAAAATAATTTTTTTACATTCGAGGGTGAATTATTTAAGCAGACTAAAGGGGTGGCCAGGGGGATAAGCTGCACACCCCTTATTGCAAATTTAGTAATGTACAGATGGGAAAAAGAATATATATTTAACAGTAAATTCCCACATCAATGGTGGACTTACTATCGTTTCCTGGATGATATTTTAATTTTGTGGAAAAGAGATGAGGAAATTATGGAATTTTTTGATTATATTAATGGAGTATGTGATTATTTTAAATTCACTAGTACTTATAGTAAGGAATCCATTAATTATTTGGACTAACTATTACTTTGGACAGGGGTAAGAAAGGTTTTACATACAGAGTATATAGGAAATCCACTTTCTCGAATGATTACTTGGAATACAACAGTAGTCATCCAGGGTACACCAAGAAAAATATAGTAAAAGGGCAGATGGTGAGGTTAGCCAGAATGTGTTCAAGTAAAGTGATTTGTAAGAGGGAAATGGCTACCCTGTTAAACCTCTTTATTGAAAGATGTTATCCGACACACATGTTATACCCTATATGTGAGGAAGTTATGAATGAAGGGGAAAAAAGATTTAAACTGTTATTCGGAATAACAACTGAGTGTATAGGGAACCCTGTGGACCTGAATAGGGACAAAAATTACAGTCAAGCATTGGTTTTAACATATGATGAACTGAGTAAGGAAATTAAACAGATAGTGAGAAGGAATTGCGTAATGTTTAAAAGTACCGATTACCTTATGGACTTTATAGGTAAAGAACCTGTGTTTGTATTTAAAACTAATTATAATTTAAATTTTTTATTGGAGCACCCTATTTATTCAAGTGGTCAACAAAGAGGGACCAGAAATTGTTGATCTTGTGCCTATTGTCCGTATATTCTGGGAGTCGAGTACATAGAAATAGGGTAATAAACACAAATGGAAAATACGAAGAAATAAAAAACGGAGAAATAAAACAGAGAAATAAAATGGAGAAATAGGCCAATAAAGTTAAAAATAACAAAAAAGAACAAAAAAAGAATAGTCATTCACTAGAATCCATGCTTCTTTACATTACATTACATGTATTTATATTATAATAAATGTGCGTATAGACATCAATTATTTATTATACTTGTTATACCTGATGTGCTGTCATTCAATGTGACCATCTGTTTTATTAATTTATTATTTTATTATCTTACTATTTTTATTTAATGGCAACAAATCTGTATTACACATTTTAATATATATATATATATATATATATATATATATATATATATATATATGTGTGTGTATGTATTTTATCATAATTTTAACTATTTAAAAATGTCAAAGTATTTCATGTGATTCATTTGTATACATTAATATAATTATTATATATATTCACTCAACGAACAATTTTTATTTATTTTTACCATTATCATCATACACTTACACACATATTTATTAATATAACATTTATTATTATAAAATTAAGTAATATATATTTTTATATATATTTTTATATATACTATATTTCATGTCCTAAGTCCCATTTTGACAATGAGAAGGGGTTTGTCATTACTTTCATGTACTATTTTCTAACCATATTGTTTTTTGAAGTTCATAAAAAAGAACTTTTAAGCAAAATCTTATTTTTTCTTAATTAAGATGAGCTGAACCACATATACTTTTTAAAGGAGTTTTAATTGAGTTGTTTAACCAATTAATTAAGAGAGAACTGTATAAATACGTAAGCAGAAGTTCATTAATTATTCTGATGAAGTTTCCTGTGGAGGAAATGAAAGCACTTAATCTTTTATCCAATACAGTTTTTCTGTTTTTGTATTGAGTTGAGTTTCGTCTGTTCATTCAATAAATACATTTGTACTATCAGATTACCTGACTGTCTGGTTTATGGACTGAAGAGTCTTGGAGCGATACTACTTTTGCCAGCATATACCATTGAACTTTGTGGGACTACCTTCATTGGATCCTGTTAACGGAGAACATTTGTGGTTACATAGAAATAGGGTCTCCTAGGAGCAACATTACAGTGAAAAAGGGCTCTTGTGGTTCCAAGGGGTTAGTGTATGTGGCAGTTTGTCAGAACTGTCAACAGTTCTATGTAGGTAAAGCTGAAATAGCTCTTCGTAGGAGGATATACGAACACCTTTACGCTATCAGACGTGAAAATGAGAGTAATGACCTATATAGGCACTTGAAGGGGAATGCACTATGTAAAACTTTTCATTTTGAGATTTTAGAAATTGTAGGTAGTGATTTGAGGGGAGGGAATTGGAAGAACAGACTTGAGAGGGAAGAATTAATGTGGCAGTTCAGACAAAATTCCACCCCCCCCAGTATAAATGAGGCATGTAGTATCATGCCAGTATTGAAGTACCACGCATTAAAGCTTTAAAAGATTTTTTAAAAAAGATTTTTTTATGTATACAAAAATAATTGTGAATTACAATATTGTAATATTGCATTATTTGCACATTTAAACACTTGGAAGTGTTTTTTTATTTTTACTCCTGTTATGAACAAGATGAGTTTTGAATTTACTCATAAGTATTTTTAAATTTTGCTCTTATAAGGACTTCCTTGTACTTTGGTTCTTAATTGGCAATTAACTTTTATTGTTATTAAGGAGTATTTAAGTAGGGTATTGGAGAATTTGTATTGTTCCGAAGAAGTCTTGGGTTACAAGACGAAAGCGCACCTGACTACTGTTTTGGACTGTTGTAATAAACCAATTTTAATCTACCTTGGTGGTTGTTACTACATTTGTTTCCACTGTTTCTACAGGAACTGTTTTGACTGCTCATTTGTCAAAGTTTGGCCAGTTCCTACCTGGTTTTGTTTTTATGTCATCTGTATTATCTTACTATTCTGTCTCCTGTTTTTACCCATAAGTCACTACACAATGTTTCACATATACCTGTGGCCATTGTCTTCTACCCTTCTTTCAGCCAGTGCTGTAAGGTATAAAATCTATCAAATGCAGCAGCATGTTTGTCACCTACATTTTTCTTTCTTTTTTTTTTTTTTTTTTTTGTTTGCACGACTAGGTAAACCCACTGGACAAAAGTGTTGTTTTTCATGGGAAAAAACAGGAATATTGTCTGGTTAAATGACATGATTTTCAGAGTCACAAAGTAGGAAAGCAAAGGTGGAAAGAAATGAACCCTGTAGTCTGTGCTACAAGAAGCACCACATTAACAACTTTGAATCTTAGTCCTCTGTGCTACCTGCCTTTCTGGTCTGCCATGGGCCTTCAACAAGGCAGATCAGCATGTTAGAATTCTCCAGCCAAACTGCTACATCTCTTGCCTCAATGCTTACATACCTAGTTTGGCCAGATTTCAAATCAAACTGCAGTGGTTTGAACCATCATAAGCCTCTTATCTCTTTTGGCTTTGTGGTGTCTCTAATGCAACTGTAGCCAATTTGTATATTTTGAGAGATTCTATTGAAAATAAACTGTGGTAGGACACTAATTTGATAGAGTAAGTTTAATACCTTAACTGTGGCATTTGAATGTCCCTATGGGTTCAGCTCCTTCAAGCTACATATTCAGAAAATAATCAGCCATCACACACAAACATGCATTCACGTGCATAAATCCAGACAGGCCAGCCATTCTTTTACTCATAAGAACACCCTTCTACCATTAATTAAGCCGTGGAAGGGGCTAGAGATTAGTGTTTTTCATTTTACCCCTTGAAAACTCAAATTTCTGGTTTGGAGAAAAATAAACCTTGTTTTATCTGGTAGCTGAAAGAAGCTATGTTCTTCTTCTTTCAGCTTTTCTCGGTTAGGGGTCACCACAGCAGATCACCTGTCCACTCATGATTGACAGTGGAGTTTTACAGTGTTGAGCTACCAGCTCGGCGCCCAACCTTCCACAGAAGGCACACACACACACTCATGCCAAGGGCCAATTTAGAGTGTCCAATCCATCTACAGCATGTCTGGGATGTGCAGGAAGAAACCCATGCAACCACAGGGAGGACATGCAGACTCCACACAGATGGCACCCCAGCCGAGGATCAAACCGGAGAACCTCTTGCTGCGAGGTGGCAACGAGAGATTAATTACCTGTGAACTATGGGAATAGCTAGAAATTGGTATCTTTATTTATAAACATTCCAAGGCTTCTGAGAAAACTCATTTAGACTGTTTGTAACATGTAATAAATTGCTTCATGGGAAATCATGTTTTTTTGTGTGTATTGCTCATGTTGTTATTTTTCTTGATTTTAGTGTGCATTTTTATTATAATATGTTTAAAAATATGTTTTCCTTGAATACTAAAAGTTACGGTTAGTGGGAAGATTATTCATGTTTCTCTTGGTGAGTCATCAGGACTAAAAGAGGTTAATTAACCTGAGAACTGTGGTAAGATCTAGATACTAATACATTTTGTGTATAAACATTCTAATGTTTTCCTGAGAAAATATCACTTGAACTGCTTCTGCCATACAACAGACTGTTGTGTGAGAAAAATGTATTTATTGGTTTATACTGCTCATATTGTTAACTTGATTGTTTGCGGTGTGTACAATTATTGCAATTCATTGTTTGAATCTATATTCCCTTGAAAACAGTTCTGGTTAAGAGAAAAGACAAAGATGGTGAATCTTTTTGATTACCCATGAACTGTGTTAGGGGCTAGAGCATACTGTTTTTATTTATAAACATTACAAAGTGTTTCCATATTCCTCTTAACCTCTGATGAGATCTTTTAAAATTATAGCTGTCAACAAAAGGAACACTATTTTATTTTTCAGAATAGTTGTTTGTCTGATGTTAGACCATGTGTAGTTAATGAAAATAAATTGTATATAGGGTTAAAACACTTGTTTAGTAATGTATGCACTCTTACACAGATCTGAATTTACAACAATGTGTACTCTTAGCAGGAGGAAAACTAAAGTGACTCAACTACATTCCTAGAGTTCAGGCAAAAAACTTAAACAATACGTGTCCAAAACAGCAGAATGCCATTGCTTTGGAAACGCTAGTGTAACAAACGCTAAATACATACATTCAACTGCCTTCTGTTACATATCAAGGAGGATAATTCCCTGGCAACCCTTAGAACCAGTTTGGATGATTGGATGGGTCACTGCAAATTTTCACCAGCTAATACGGAATATGTAGGCATAATATTCTTAAAAGGGGACATTATTCTTCTCCCACAAATATTGCCTGATTTGGCTGAGATTTTGAAAGGTCTCTTGCACTCACTGCAACCAAGTTAAAAAGCTATGAACCTATTTTTACTTGCACACATGCCATGTTATTCATTCACTCTTCCTGGTACTAAACACTATAAGTATAAGCACATAAAAAGAGTATATCAGTGTGGTATGTATTCAGGGTGGTAAGTAACAGGTAAAATGTACCAGTTTCCAAAGATGTATCATTGTATCCATTTTAGCTAAATCAAAGCAGTGATAGTTTCATGTATCAGTTAAACAGATGAATCAGCACAGGCAAACCTTTAGCTAAGTATATGTTACCCACTGTCTGCATCAGTATCTACCTGTAAGTAAATTGTAATATTAATTAATATTAATTAATTAATTATTGGAAAATTTTAATTGTTTGATGTCATTTCCTGTAAATCTAGTTTAAAAGGGAGTATGGGCAAGAGTGTTGGTTTTCATGATGAAGTTCACGTACTAAATGAGTGAATGAAAGCACAAAACAACTAACTTGCTTCTTGCGGGCATTGGATAGACATCTGGAATTGTTTTTTCAAGTTTAGTTTGGTTTAAGTTTAGTTTGTTTTTATTTAAATTGTAATATTTAACTACCGTTCTATGAGACATCACATTCTGTCTAATACCAAAACTTTAAGAAAGCAGCGTGATGTTTACGTATGTGACTTCAGTAATAAAAAGCTGGCAATGCATTTAAATTACTGTCTGTTTTAAAAAACCAAATCATCTGCAAGATGTTATTTTTTTTTCTTTAAAGTAAACTACCTCCAAAATCCTAAGGTGTTTCTTTCTTCAATTTTCTTCCATTTAATGGTATTGCTACTGCATTAATATGTCTCATTTTTTATTTGGGTTTTTGTAGTGGTAAGCTATGTAGCCACTTTTACTTTTAGTGGGTGAATATTAAAAAAAAGAAACTCAAAAACTCAACTCAGGGTTGGGTTTATAGCCGAATTTATAAATATGTAACAAGCCTTTTCTCTCACTAGGAGAAATACTAGATTGTGTATTTCGTCTTTTCCCGGTTAGGGGTCGCCACAGCAGAACTCCGGTCCACTAATGATTGGCAGTAGATTTTTACGTACCGAGTTGCCAGCTCTGACTCACAACCTTCAATGAAGGTACGCCCATTCACTCATGTCTCCACACAGAAGACGCTCTAGCTGAGAATCGAACTGAACAGCGTCTTACTGTGAGGCGACAACACAAAAGTGGCATGAATCAGATTTTAACCAAAAAAGATAATTGTTTGTTTTCAGGTATAAAATCAAACCAAAATAAAGGGCCAGCACCAGTGGAAGTTGCCAAAATATAAAAATTTAATAAATATACATATCAAATCAACTTGGGAGTGTAAACCACCCCAAGTCAGCACAAAAGTGCCATTTAGTAAATAAGCAAACCAGTTTCAGCTGTATAAGCCTTCTTCAGTGCCTAAATCAAACTAGAAATAAAAAGATTCACATCAGAATAGTATGCCAACCACTTTTATGGGATCTGTCCCCTGTAACTTTGTCAATAACTGTCAAGTGAAAAGAAGCAGAAGGGTGCTTGAGTGTATGTTTATAAAGTGCACTGGAGGGTTTATGGTTCCTTATGTCACTCATATGTTCAGAAATTCTAATACATAATGGTCTGGATGTTTGCCCTACATAAAAGGTTGAACATTGACAGGAGGCCAAATAGACGACTCAATCCGAACCACAGTTGGCCAAAAAACTTATGTCAAAGACTTTGTTAGTGTTAGGACTGGTGAATTCCTTAATTTTGAAAACTCTGACACAGTGTGTACAATGACCAAGGGAGCCTGCAGGATTTTTTACAGGGGGGGGGTGCAAACCCAAACCCCGCCCACACAGCCCCACCCCCTCTGATGCCCCACCCACAAAACCTCACCTCCTCTGATGCCCCGCCCACACGACCCTACCCCCACCCCCACCCACGCAGCCATTCCAGTGTCCCATTACTTGGCTATTTTTCCCCATTTGTCATAGACACTGTTCAAATCTTTCAGTGTGCATACTGTTTTATGCTTTACTTCTACAATGATGACAGATATTTGGATTTCATTTACATCTTTTATTTAAAATTTTATAGCACAAACACCGATAGACATTTACTAAACCTAAACAAAGCAATAGTCTTACAATGAAAAGTGGCTTAGCATTAAAACTTCTCTACCTTTGAAACCCACATTCACCAAAACATTGAAACCTGCATTCAAAGAAAATGCATCTGGCCAGTGGCAGGGTAAGTTTACCTTTGGGCTGTTTTCAAATCATAGGCTCCTTGCACGCATTTTTAGAACCATGCAAAAGTTATTTGATTCTCCTTCCTGACTGTATTAATTATACTGTATAATAACTGAATTATATCCCTTGTATAATACAGCACCACTTGTTAGAGTGTGTTTTAAATTTATAGTTCTGAACATTTTTCCTTTAAGCAATAAAGCAAATCATATGATATGAACCAGTAATGACATCCTGCCCAATTCAGAACATTTCAACCATAAAGGGCCACTCTACTCAAACTTCTGTCATACAATCCACCAATATCAATCAATATGCAGAATCTTCGCAGAAGTATAACTCATCTGAATAATTCCACATTGAGATCTGAAACCAGTGAAGAAGTTGTTGCTAGAAAACAACTTTATATTTCAGTGTTTCATCTATAAATTCAATGCCTGCTGCCCTTGAAGAATAAATTGCCTACGTTATATTAAAAAAAATGGTAAGCTGGTATATTGCAATAGGGAATGGGTGGCAAGCTGAAAAACAAGTTCATAGTTATTAGGCATCTCATCCAAAGGAGGACATACACCCCCTTAAAATACAAATCTACGTGTTGTAGGAGCAGAACCTATAGCTCTCTGTATCAAGATGCAAGTATGCTACCTGCTGTGCTGCTTTAAAAATTCTATCCCACAATAGTGATACCATTTGCTAAACAAAACAGTTGCACATTTTAAGCAGGCTTAGCATGAGCAGCAGTAAAACTCTCTTCCTTGAAGCAAACAATTCCTTGAAAATGCACTTGAAAATAAATTCCACCTGCTAACTCTAGGACATTTCACTCTCTCTAACACACACCTCAACCTCTAAGTGCAAGAAATCTGGACAAAGCCTAAAATAAATAGGAGCAGATTATAAATATTGCTCTCATGAACTTAGAACATTGCTAGAATAACAGGATTTATGTTAGTATGCATTTTTCTAAAGGATATGACATCTAAAACTCAAACGTCTGTCATTATTTAGCAGCTTCAATGCTTTTTAGGAGGAATATGGGGCAAAAATCTGGACATTCTCCAAAAACCTGGACAGCTGAGGGGTATACTTCCTCCTCCTTATACATACATACAGGCATGCACACACCATACCTCTCTGTTAACACAATCTAGACAAAGCCTGTTATAATGTTAGGGATAAAGGCCCCCAACTAGGGACACATTTGAAAGTCGCTAGAATAAAAGGATTTGTGTTAGAATACATTTTCTGAATGATATGAAGTCTGAAACTGAAATGCATGTCATTATTAAACAACTATATTCAGCTATAGTTGGTTGTCTTAGTACTCACCGTAGCTTGCATATTCTCCTCTCTTAAAAGGCCCACTCTGCTTAACTTGTGTATTAGTTCCTCAGTCACTTCACCGTGGGTTGCAAGGCAGCTTTATCACTAGTGTGTGCATAAAATACAATGTCTTCAATGAGTCTTGCAAGAAATCACATGCAGTCATCATGGCACAAAGGTTCTACTGTAGATGCTTCCAATTTTTCTCATACACGAACACGACAGAAGCCAGAAACAGCTGTTATTCCACAGATAGATGCAGCAGTAGCAAAACAAATTGCAGAGAACCAAAATAAATTGGAACCAATTGTATCTACCATTTACTGTGCAACCCTTGACATTCCTCTCTGTGGAAAAGAAGGCTCTGGTGGAAATTTGTGTTACTTGTTAGATTTTCGTTTTGCTACTGGTGACACAATACTGAAACAGCACAGTGAAACAGCTGCAGGAAATGCTTGCTACACATCCCATAGGGTGCAAAATGAGCTGTTGGCAGAATATGAAAATGTACTTCGAAAGGAGATTGTTTGTGCAGAAAACAGGGCAGTTGGATTTAGTGTACTGGCAGATGAAACTGCAGATATCTCAGACATTGAGCAGTTGTCATTAGGCATTTGGTTTGTTGATGATTGTATCTGAGATGTTTTTTGTTCCCATTGTTGTGAGAGATGCACAGTCTATCAAATGTCATTGTCTGCTCGTCTGCTGAATAACGTATTTCCTTTACTAATATAGTTTCAGCATGTCACACCATCAGCATCTATCACTTGCCCAACAACTATAATACAATATACAAATCTTATGAAGGCACAATGTATGCATTGCCTTGCTTACACGACATACAGTTACTTACAAAGTCATATCAATAAAAAAGTAGTAGACTGGAGAAAGATGTTTGTTTAGCATCAGATATGAGGAATAACATTCAAATCTTTACTGTAATGTCTAAATATCAACACAATACTATCTACTTGCAAACAGCAACCTACGGTTTTACAGAAAAGAGGAAAATCCCAGGATGCAAAAAACTCCATTACCAGCCTCAGTAAGAAGCGGAGATCCCTCATAAAATCCTCCAAAGCCAGTTATGAAAATAAAATCACCAAAGATTCCAAAGACAACCACAAGGCATTTTATAACTATGTCAAGAATCTAAATGGCAATGTTCAGATCTGCACTGAGCTACAACAGAATGGCATTAAATATACTGATCTCAAGGATATTGCAAATATCCTGGCAGATCAAATCAGTGCCAACTTCACCCCCCTCTCACCCTTTAAACGACCCAACTCAATACTGGAAGATTGCCAAAGTCTGGTAATAACGGCCACACAGGTAAAAAATGCACTCTCCAAAGCTAAGAATACAGCCTCCATGGGACCAGATGACATCCCAGGCTGTGTATTACATGAACTACAAAATGAACTGGCACCTCACCTAAGTGTCATGTTTAATCATAGTCTCACCTCAGGCTTCGTGCCCACTGAGTGGTGCACAGCTACAGTTATCCCACTCCACAAGGGGGGATCCACTTTGGATCCCAGGGAACTACCACCCCATCAGTCTGACGAGCCTGATCTGCAAGGCCATGGAACATATTATCAAGGAACTTATAAACAAACACATTGGCAACCTTCAAACACTGGACCACCCAGTTTGGGTTTGTGAAGGGCCGATCTTGTCTCCTGAACCTGAGTGACTTCTTTGAATCAGTCTCCAGAGCCGTGGACGAGGGTAAGGCGTATCTGGACCTCGCCAACACTTATGACACCATCCCGCACTCTGGAATCATAGCTAGACTTACTAAGCTGGGCATTAATCCCTATGTCACTCGATGAGTTGCCATCTGGCTTACTGACAGAACCCAGATTGTAAAAGGAGCCTACTCCAAATCCAGCTCCAGACAAGTGACAAGTGGAGTACCTCAGGGTACAGTCCTGGGACTGCTCTTATTTGGCATCTACTTCTCTGAAGTACAGGCCAACACTAAGGGACTCTGGCTAACAAAGTTCCCAGATGACTACAAACTAGGAGCCATTACTGAATCCCCAAATTATGTGGATACTCTACAAAAGGGCCTTACAGAAACAGATGCTTGGTGCCAGAGCCATGGGCTCAAGCTTAATGCCAAGAAATGTATGGTTATCCACTTTGAGAAAAAGCATGTACCTGTGAATTATCACATAGGTGGTAGTACACTAAACACCGAAAGTGTGATAAGAGACTTAGGGACACAGGTGGACAGTGGTCTCACCTTCAATAACCACATCACCACAACAGTCAGGAAATCCTTTTATGTGGCACACCTCATCACTAAGGGCTTTTCATCCAGAAAAAATGGAGGCCATTGTCCCACTGTACTCATCCCTCATTAGACCCATTATGTACCTCTCAAGACATCTGCAACAACTGGAAAGGCTGCAGAAATACCTCACTAAAAGAATCACAGGCCTAAAGCAGATGCCCTACGCTGACCACCTTAAAAAAGTCCAGCTATATGTCACATATCATCTACTCAAAGGCATTCTCTGCTTAGCCTACAAGGCCATGTCAAACCCCGAGCTGTTGGACATGCTGCACTTAAAGAAATCCCAATCCCTCAGAGCCACACGCTCCAGGGATCTAAACTGTGTCATCACAATAAACAAAACATGCTGGAGGGATAGATTCCTGACCCAGAGACTCCCCAGACTCTGGAGTAGACTGCCCATACATGTCAAGCAGAGCGCCTCTTTGGCCGTCTTCAAAAGGAACCTTGATGATTGGATGGGAGAAAGGAAATTCACCTCTGGGATCACGTCAGTCACCCTGCTAGACAGGGGTCCAGGGAAGTAAATAGTGTGGAAAGAAATAGCCAGGGAATTGTTATGGCTAGTCTTGTACAGGTCCTAGGGCCGATAGCCTAGTACCAACCTATGAACTTATGTAATGTAAAATGATTCTGTTCAATGTTGCGGCAGAAAATGGACCTCTGTGGACCACTCCTACAGACAAATACACAATACATGAACCACACACTTAAAACCATGCAAACTACATCTGAAAGGCTTTCAGATAGAAAATGAATGACTGGATGGATAAGATATAAACCTGCCAAGTTCCAAATGGAAAGAAGAACGCTAGAAATGAATGCATATTTCAGGAAAAATGTTGAAGTACAAAAAAAGGTTATGTCATAAGGCTGGCATGCAGGAAGATGAGAGTAATGCTAAGAATTTTTGTTTTTAAAAAAAGTGTTTGCCATGGAAAGATTCTCAGAAGTGTCGCAATGGGAGCAAAACCAATGTAGCATTCATATATGTATGGGCTAGACAGAAGAGTACCAAGCGTGTGCAGCTGCAACTGCTGCAAGTTGAACAGGCTGTTGAAATGCAGAAGTAAAACAAAGGAAGAGCACTTAAGTGGATATTATTTACTTATCTGCTGACATTTCTGTTTCTAAACAGAGCTTAGTTAGTATATGCGGCACAGAAACAGGTAAGCAGCCATGTAAAATACTGTCAGTACACTCCGTTTGCAATGTGGTGTTGTAATGTAGGGGTTACTCTCCAAAGTGGCAAGCAGTAGCTTGCTCCAGTATCTGTGACTGTAATGGCTAACAGTGAATCCCCCCCATTCTGTCCCAGCTATTAACGAGCTGTCATTCTCAGTGTGCAATCAGAAATCAGAGCAAATGTAAGATTCTAAAGGGCATCTTTCCAGTGCTAGTACTAAGCTGACCAACAGCAAAATCTAAAAACAAGGTACGTCAAACCTCAACAAAATAGCCCATCTTTCTTGGTGGGAATATCTGGGATAAGATTTATAAATATACCTGCAGCAGAGCTAGTCACCTGGTGATGTGAACATTAACTGTAGGTGATGGTCACTGTTGACATGATACCCCAACCCCATATACAAAATGGGAAAAAAGGCGGATGATGCAAGTGAACGTATAAAAAGAAAACAAATACATTATATAAATATATATATATATATATATATATATATATATATATATATATATATATATATATTACACATACATATACAAAACACACCCTGTTACAATGCCAGGATGTTACAATATAAAAAATGAGACCACAATAAATCGTTTCAAAGCTTTTCCCACCTTTAATGTGACCTATAACCTGTACAATTCAATTGCAAAACAAACAAATCTGTTAAGGGAAAAACTAAAAAAATGTACAATAAGCTGGTTGTATAAGTGTGCACACCCTTAAACTAATACTTAGTTGTTGTACTGCGGTCAGAAAACATGCTACTTAAAATCTCATCTATTAAATATTGGGATCAGGTAAGGGGGGACAATAGTTGAACTTAATTGGCAGGAAGCAAAAAGGGTCTACAATTTAAGGGAAAGCTGGATATTGAACTATGAGGGCTTAATATTTGCTGAAAAGCATATTTACCTGGTGAATACTGCCTATAAATCTAATTAAGTAGATGTGTATAATCAGTCTAGAAGTGGAACTCACACTCCAAACAAGTTTATAAGTGACTTATATAGGTGTCTGGACCAAACAAATAAGAAAGCAATAAGAAATAGATAGGAAACAGGGAAGGAGTTAGGGGTTAACATGACTGAATAATTCTGGACGAGGGTTTGTACTTCAACTAGATTTGTCACTAAAAGAAGACAGGAAATTCACCTGGAAGTATCTATATAAATATTTTATGCACCAGGTAAAATTCAACATATGTACCCCATGAATAATGGATAGTGACAAAGATGTAATTCAGAGGAGAGGGGTTCTTGGCAGTATTTTTTAGGGTTATTGAGACCTGGAATTTTTCATGGGGCAGGAGAAGGAAATAGTAACAAAGATAATGTTGAGAAAGCAGTTTTTACTTGGTACAGATCTTGAATTAGAATTGACATGTTCTCATGGTTCTTAGGTATTCCTCATAACAGTAGCAAAGAATGCCGTAACAAAATAAACAAATTAAAAAAAAAAGGGAAAAAGAAGGAACACCCTGAAATCTGGTTGATAAAAAAGTGATTGCAGGAACTTACACCGCAGAAAAGAAGGGTTTAAAAGAGACAAGTTTTATTTTAAATGTATAAGGAAATAGAGGTGATGGATTCAGAAAGATATTCAGTGATGTAAAATACAATGGAGTGAGGATATGCAGAAATCCTAAGTCTAGGCAGTGGAAAAAGCTAGGTGCAAAGTAGCAGGTATGTTGGCCTGTCAAGTACCTGCTATCAGAATACAAGAAATAGTGAAGTTGCCATCCATATCTAATATGATGCTGATAATAGGTCAGCATTATTTTGATTTATATAACCGCTGTTTTTTGTACATACCAGTTTGTGAAAAGTAATAAATTGTTCAGAATTGACTGGTGCTCCACACTGACAAACAAATTTAAATAAAATAAATTAAGAAAAATAGTTTTCATCATAAAAAAATCTTATATACATTGAGGGGAGAACCATAAAACAAACCCAGTCAAAAATGCAACATAATGTTTCATCAGTGCACATAAACTCTTTACACAATTCATTTCACTGTAGTTTTATTTTAGCACACTTCTAATACTCTTTTCCAAAACTGACCAGAAAACAACCAGCACTTTTCTCTCTCCATCATCTTTAACATACAGAATTAAATCCACTATTTTTGCCATGGAAAAATGACCCTCAGCCTCAGTATGTAAACACATAACACTCACGCACTTACCTCTCAGTTTCACTTCGCCCCAGCAATCTGAACGTCCTCTGGAATTCAAATTCCCAGCAGGCGCGAAAGACAAAGCCGTAAACCATGTCGCACAGATAAAACAGGTGTTTGCGACCTGTTTTCGTCTTCTGTGTCTGTGCGACTGTACGAGACGCAAAGGGCGTTCTTAAAGAGGAACGCCCTTTAAAAAAAAACTTTTTTTTTAAATTAAAATACGTTTAAAATACTTTTTTTTTTAAAATTAAAATATAATGAATTTCTCGGTCAGCCGTTTCCAGGGGGGTGCAAGTGCACCCCCTTGCACCTGCCTGCGGGCGCCCTTGACAATGACCACATGGGTAGGTACCACATAATTTATCACACAAAAGTGTGTGTTGTATATGTCCAAATGGAACCTGGAAGGTATGTTTATAATGGCTCAAAATTGAGCCAACATTTTTTCCCCGTCTAAAGGAGAAAAAAACATCTCTGGCCTACCTTAGATGCTAATTTTAGGTCTGATAACAAAATATTCTAATGTTTCTGAATAATATCCATAAAAGGTTTACTGTTGCGTCCATATGTAGTGACCATTCTCAAAACATCATGACCTTGTGATGTCCGGTCCCTATTTTTATATTGCAAAAGATTCCCCCTATTTATATTTTTTGCCAACTTCCACTGGTGCTGGCCCTTTATTTTGGTTTGGTTTTGTGCTTTTTTGGGCCTTGGCACTTGCCATACTTGCAAGGAGTCTATGTTATCCTCTTTGCTTTGTTTTCAAACCACTTATAGCAAAAACATCAGAAGTATATGCATAAATGAAATTGTTGAACCCGGTACTTCACCCAGTGATAAATACCATTGAAAAGGTATGTGAAAGAGAAGGGCAGTCTTTGTTATCAGATGATGGTAAGAAAGATGACTTTTTTTAATTTCAGCTAATGCTGAATGTAATGTATTAAGTGACATGATTTTTGATGCAGAATATATATTTAGGAAAGCAGATGCAAACTTTTTCAAAGAAGAAGCTTTGTACAGTAATGAACTGTTAGAAATATCAGCAATAAAAGCAGGAACACACCAAATTTTGTTATACATAACAGATCTCAGAGTAGTATCCACAGTTTCAGAATAATACATATAAGTGTACCATTATTCATTCATTCTAGCCCATCTCAGCAAACAACATTTTCCGACTTTTTGAGAGCTTTGACAAATGATAAAAATGCTGTTATTTTTTTTTCCACCACTACATTGTCCTCAAAATTATAGTATCATTCCATAATAGCTTTATAGTGCACATTATTTTAACATTCAAAAGAAGTTGTACATCTTGCAATTGGGTAGAATTCAGGTTATCCTGTTAAGTAGAAGGGTCATATATATTTCAAAAACTCAGTTCCAAAATAAAAATTGCCTGTAACATAAGAAAATACCCACCCTGGGATTCACAAACATATTTTTCCCTGCAGGAGCAGTGTAGCCACTCCTGCATGGAATATGGCCCCTGAGCAATCCAGGAATGTGCCATTTTGACATGCATGAGTGAGCCAGCACGGAGGTTAAATGGCGATCCAGGAAGCAGGCAGGTAACTGTGCAGGAACAGTGTATGTTGCAGAAATATATTCAGTTACTAGCTGAATACATTTATGCAAAAATGAAAACAGAGCCATGACAGCTCCAATAAAAGCATGTGCCCTAATCTGTAGGCATGTGAATGGCCAAATATATGACCATTGGCATTGCAAACTGTTTCAGTTACCTAAAAATAAAAGTTTATTTTTTTATGGCCGAACTTGGCTGTTGAAGCATAGGGTAGCAACGTGCAAATGGGATTGTGGAGAAAATAAAAAAAAATAGTGAAAAGTCAATTTTAAGGGAAACTTGCATTTTGTCATTATACTATATGGCAAGTAGAATCAAAACAATGGCAGGGAACAGTGGTTGCTAAGGGGGAAGGTTCTTGTGTAGTGCAGTAATTACAGGTTAAGGCAGTGGGGTATGTTAATGAGGGGACTTACACTGAATCACAAAATAATTCTAAGTGTCACACTGCACCTAACCGTGTAGATGCTCTAACACCATTGTGTAGGTAGGAGGAGCAACTAACTTGAAAAGGGGGTGTGCCATGCTTGCTGTAAGCACATTGGAGCACCGTTGCCTGGGGTTGCACTTAGCTAAACAGAGCTAAGCGAGGGGGTGTGTCTGAGGCTGTATAGGCTTATTCCATGAACTGAGGAGAGTGTCTTCACCCAGGGGAGGGCCATATCTTGCTGTTTACACTAGCTAAATGGAACTGTGCAGCGTGCTGAGGCTTAAACATGAAGGATATAGGGAAAAAAAAGGAAATAACCGAAAAAGAGAAAAGCAGTACACATCAGCAATATGGGATTCTGCAACTCACAATGGGCCATTGAAAGCACTCAATAATACAGCTGACAGGTGGCTGCATAGCTGAAAATGGGAGGAGATGTAAAAAAAATAAATAAAGGGCAACAGCACAATAAAGGAGAAATGAAGTCGAAATCATTAATATGGGACTCTTGCAACTCACAATGGACCATGCAAAGCATCTTGCAACTTACAATGGGCCATGCAAAGCACACAATAGTACAGCTGGCAGGTAGCTACATAGCTGAAAATGGAGGAGATGTAAGTAAAGAATATAAAAAAGGGCAACAGCAGAATTAAGTTAATCATGCACAAATTACCAGTAATGCCTCTAATACTCACAGTGGCCAAATCAAAGCCATGAGTAATATAGGTGGCTGCTGGAATGTATCATAGTCAGTCAATCATACAGGCACCATCTGGAGCACAACAGTATAAAGTATGGAAACACCTTTTTCCCACATACTCTGCACCATTGGTGTATACATGTTATGTGGGGGATTTTTAACTGGAAAAATGTTAGGGGCTGCTATTGCTTTGATCCATCAGTATGTGATAGATGCTGATGATGGAGAGGAAGATAATGCTGACAACCGCCACAGACCAAGGAGGAGGAGAAGGTTGTACAGACCCAGGGTAACCTACCAGGGGCTACATGATCTGGAGATAGTAGAGTGCTACAGGGTGGACAGAGACATTCTTCAGCAAATCATCAAGCTGTGCCGACCTCAACTCAGACTTAGATCCAACAGAGGGGAACTCATCCCAGTGGATACCAAGGTATGTGCAGCCTTAAGAATTCTAGCTACAGGTACTTTCCAAAGACCTACTGGAGACATCATGGGGGTCTCACACACATCTACATCCAGGGTACTCCACCAATTCCTGGATGCCATGCTACCACATGCCGGTGAGCACATTTACTTCCCCAATACCCATTAGGGGATGACCAGCAATATGCATATCTTCCACCATGTAGCAGAATACCTGAAGGTACTGGGTGCCACAGACTGCACGCACATCCACATCAAAGCACCACCCAGTGAACAGGGTAGGGTCTACATAGACTGCAAGGTATTCCCCTCCATCAATTGCCAGGCTGTGTGCAATGCCCAGGGCATTATCATGAATGTGTGTGCTAGCAGCCCTGGAAGCTCTCACAACTCCCACATATGGCATTTGTCACAGCTGTACCAGGCATTTGCTAGTGGGGGCATGTCTTATGGCCATCTGGTGGGGGATGCTGGCTATGCACTGGAGACTTGTATGATGACACCCATCAGAAATGCACACACACCCACACAAGAATGCCACGATAAGGCACATGCACAAACCAGGATCATTATAGAGCATGTGTTTGGGATGCTGAAGTCACAGTTCCGTTGCCTTGATATATCTGGTGGAACCTTGCAGTACTCTCCAACCACATGTGCACACATGTTCATAGTATGTGCCATGCTACACAATATGATCCTGTGGAAACAGCTGCAGCAGGAACAGCACAAGGAAGGGCCACACAGCCCCCACCATTGCCAAGGTCCCCACAGGCACAGAGGGACTCACAGGAGGAGGCCCCTGAGCCTGCTCCCATAGGCAGATGGAGGCATGTCTAGTATGCTCATGCATTGGCAAAGAGGCAATGCATAGCACACACACACACACTGACACTGTAGGGACCCCAGGGACTGACACCTCTCTCTGACTCACACACACAGTAAAATGGATGACACACACATCACATTACCTGTAACTTACCAGGTATATGCAGTGTACTGTGTGCATCCAACATAGGCAGCCCTCAAGCACCATCCTCACAACTGCCACAAGCACAAGGTAAGTCAGTCTTCTTAACAATAAATGAATGGAAAAGTATGTTCTGCTAGCATATCTATGGTAATGCTGTATGCATGCAAAGGGCAGCACACAACTGACAGCTATGTGGGACACCAGGA
>NC_056736.1:619287911-619382911 GCF_019279795.1 Protopterus annectens
GCTTACAATGTTAATAGCACAACAGGTAGTGTACTTGCTTTCTATGCAAAAGGCTGTGGGTTCTACTCCCACAGTATGTAGATGCATTGCTGGTACTTTACTGTGTTGTACTTGTAAAGGGGATGGATGCTGCAGTCCTGAGAATATCCTCTTTGGCGAAGATACCTAGTAACTATGAACCTGTTATCAGTTTGCCATCCATTCCCTATTGCAATATTACTAGCTTATCATTTTAAATGTAACACATGCAATTTATTCCCCAAGGACAACAGGCACTTTATTTGTAGATGAAACAATGAAATATAAAGTTGTTTGCTAGAAGCAATCTCTTCATTAGTTACAGATCTGTTTAATGTGGAATTATTTAGATGCCTTTTACTTCTGCAGAGATTGTGCATATTTACTGATACTGGTGGACTGTAGATGTTTGAGTAGACTTTTATGATGGAAATGTTCTGAATTGTGCAGTTTTGTCATGCATTATGTTTCATTGTTTACTGGAAAATTGTTCAAAATGCCATCTAACAACTGTACTGTATTATACAAGGACTATTATTTAATACAGTCAGGAAGGTGTATCAAAGAACATATGTATTTTTTGTGTGCAAGGGGCCTATTATTTGAAAACAGTCCAAAGTTAATCTTTATCTGCCACTGGCCAGATGTATTTTCTTTGAATGTGGGTTTCAATGCTGTTTCAATGAATGTGAGTTTCAAAGGCAGTCTATTTTCATTGGGAGACTGCATTGCTTTGTTTAGCAGATGTCTATTAGTGTTTATGCTGTAAAATGTAAAATAAGACTTTTAAATGAAATCCAAATCATCATAGAAGTAAAGCAGTATGCACATTACAGTGTTTATGGTAAATGGGGTGAAATCACCAAGTAATTGGACATTGGAATGGCTGCGGGGAGGAGACATCCTTCGACCATGATTTTGTGAGGGGGGAAGGGCAGCAAACTCAAAGACAGTCCCGGATGAACTATACCTCTCAACTGGCCAGATTTTCACAGAACGAACAGATTTTTGCTTCTTATTTTTGGTTTGTTTCGCATAAAATTTGTGATTTTCTGGCAAATCATTTAGGAATGAAGTCACTAAATAATGACAGACATTGAGTTTCAGACTTCATACCCTTCATAAACATGCATGCTAAAGCAAGACCTGTTATGTCTAACTTTATACAAGAGCAATTTTTAGTACTGTTTGTATGTTTCCTCCAATATATTTGGCCTTGTCCAGATTTCCTGCATTAAGAGGTTGAGAGATATGTGCAAATAAATTGCTTTATAGAATTAGGTATATATAAACCTCTCAACTGCCCCCGATTTTGGCTCAAAATGTTGCTCTCCCCTAATAATCCCTCCACAAAATGGCAATTTTGGAAGAAAATGTGGAGGGTTTACAATTAATAAATAACTGCAATAATCAGTTATAGATTACTTTTATTTCAGAAATATGCATGTAGATTCTCTTATTTTGTCAGCTGCTCACCTTAACAGTACTAAAAGTGTCACTTCATTGACAGGTTCCCGGCTGTATTGTGTGGCTATTTTATATTTTTGTAACACATTTATGGTCCATTTTTCATAACATTGTGGTTTTTATGGCAAATTAGTGGCAAATCATTAAAGACTGAAGTGAGAAAATAATGACAGACATTTGAGTTTCAGATTTCATACCCTTCAGAAAATTTATACTAATGCAAGACCTACTATTCTATTATCTTTCTAAGTTTATAAGAGCAATATTTAAAATTGTCCTTATTTTTTGGGCTTTGTCCCACTTCTAGCTATGGCTTTGTCCAGATTTCTTGCTCTGAGGTTGAGAGGTATGACAAATGTGTCAGGGCCATCACAGTCAGCCAGAGACATTTCAAATTGTGACATACTTGTTGCACCCCACTCCCCCATGTAGTGACTCTGGATGTACCCAAGCAAGGTAAGGAGAAGTTATGCAGTGTAAGTGTGCAGAGTATCTCCCATCTAAGCTAGACACAAGTACCATAGTGGCTTTTCATCTGTCCTTGATTTTGCAGAATGTTCTGGTTTTCTGTCATATTTTTATACTGTTGATTGATGCTTCTTATTATTCAGAAAATGCATGTTGTTGGAGTACCTGTTGCTCTGTGTTTAAGTAGCAATACTTTAATGACAATCAGGTAAGCTTGTCTGAGATTGTAAGATGCAAGTAAGTTTTAATAAGCATACTGTAAAGAATTACCAACACTGAAAGCCTTTTTGTTGTTGCCATGCAGAGAATATTTACATAACTAGATAACGTATAAGCCTTAGGGATTGAAATGCATATGACAGTGTTTGTAATAAAGGACAGGATTACAGTATGTTCAGAAGCTCATTACATTTGTTGGAGACTAGCAGTCATCTTTACAGGCTTTACCCATAAACTAAACAGCATGCCAATCTATCATGTGTGGTCCATAACATGTGCAGTAATCCTTTAAGCAATTTATCTTCAGCTTGTTTCCTGTTTGCTTTTCATTTTTTACTTTGATCTTGTTTTCCCCATGAAACAAGTAGATAGTTGTTGTCAGGCAGCAGGTCTTTTTTTGGATAAGAAACATTTTTACATGTTGGGGTATCACAGAGATTGCTACTTTCTGCATGTTATTGGTACTTTTATAAACCTGAATATAAATTATAATTAGAACTGCAGTGCAAGGAGTTGAGTGCTGCTTGTTTCTTTATACCTGATTTTGACTGTCATTCCAGTAATGTGTTTAAAAAGTAATTTATTTGTTCATGCTTTACAACCTTTTTGTTTCCATCTAGATATTAAGTAAGCTGTCATGTAGCCAATGCATTGAAATATTTTTTCTTCACCACTTCATTTTGTCTTGATTGGACTCTCATAGTGACGGTTTGACACTCAGATCAGCGTATTTAATTAAAGTCCCAGTTTTTGTGGTTTTGAGCATGGCTCTGCCCCTTTCTAGTTGACTGCACCTCTTCCCATTGTCTCTACCCATTCAGCTGTCTCCTGCAGCCCCCCTTTGATTTGAAGTCACCAGTCACCACTGAGTGACACACATGACAGCATCAGGCATCATACTTGACTGAAACATCATGCTGATACAACGTCTGCTACGCTATAACTTGTCCAGGCTTGTAGGAGCAATACATGACTCCACATCCTATTTCTTGTGGTTATCTCAACATCCATGAAGGCATTCAGAACATTATGTGTTGTAAGAGGTAGTACGTTATGCCCCATGCATATAATCTATGTGGGGCATGTCATGTGTATGTAGTAGTACAGTACATCAAGGTGGAAATATAGGTTTACTAATCTGTCTATTGCCAACTTTGTTTGTGTTACTGTGTGCACATCCCCTGTGTCAGTCCGTACTGTGTGTATGCAAAGGATATACCATTTTGTCTCCCTGTTCCACCTGGTGAACTCAGGAATACATACTACAAATCTATCATACACAGTATCATGCATGGCCTCATCAACTTCATCAGGGTTGAGTGTATGAGAAAGAAATGGCAGGGCCAACAGAGGTTGACAGGTGAATCTGTTGCAGTTAATGTAATGGCTACACTTGTGAGGGACCTGTTGACAGTACTGCAGTAACTTATTCTGTATGTATGAGCCTGTGATACTACACAACACTGAGCTGACATGTCTGAAGGCTACCTGTCTGTGACAAGGGGTATTTATGCAAGGTCACACTGTCTTACAACAGTGTCCCTCACACACTGTTGCATGCATACACACCTGGTACATGTACATATAAAGCTGTACCTTGCCTATGACATGGTTGGTGTATTCCCATTCTGCCATACTCCCTCTTGGGAATGTCTGCAGGGCCACAGCCTGCAGATACACAAACACCTGGAACACAAACAGAATACAGCATGTCAGACTACATTAAGTCAGTGGTGCTAACAGCAATAATGCATCCTGGCTAATAAGGTACATACACCTGTATGTGTAGCCATAACAAATGCAAGCAGACAGCACCTTACATAGTATTACATAGCCACACTGTACTATATTCGCCTTGTGCATCAGACCCATATTAACATGTTCCTGCATCGATGGTATGGATGACAGGGATGTGGCACAGGTATCATCATATGCACAGGGTGTGGTGTGGATTTGCCAGAGGCCTAGGCTGGGCCATATGGTTGACATTGTGTGTGTGTGTTTGGACAGGTGTCCAGTAGATAGGGTGTGCAGAGGTGCTGTGTGTGTGTCTGGAGGTGACCTGCCTGTGATACAGATGTGTGTGTGTGTAAGTATCCACACAGGCACACCATGTGGTTGCCCTACACAGGGGTACATTGGAAAGCTGTGGACCGTACATGGCAGGATGCCCAGTTCACCATCTCTAGACATGGACACGGGAACTGGTCCTGCCAGGGGGTATTACTGGCACCACCAAGCCTAAGGCCAGATGCAGTACTGCTTCCTGATTGTGACTGCTGTCTGTTGGACCTGTGCACCTGATGGGACCAGGCAGGACCAAATGCCCATGGCCTGCTCCACTGTGATGTGGACAGCAATGCCCTTTTGGTAGTGCTGGTGTCACTGCCACTATGGGAGTGTGAAGGTGTATAGCCCAGTAGACTCTCAGCTGTTGTTGGTGCTGACCTATGTCCATGTGGCCAATGCCATTCTTCCACCACATGCTCTAGCACAGACATGCCACACTTGAGGATTGCCAAGGTCTCACCTTACCATCAATTCATGACCTCAGTATCTTCAACAAGGTCATGTATGTCACCATCTAAATCAGGAAGAGTTGCATCCATCACCCTGAGTATTTGGTGTGGGATTCACTATGTGCCTGTGCATCCAGGACAGCCCAAAACATGCTCTGGTGACTCCTGCTGTGGCACTTGTGACAGCAGCTTGATGAGCAGCAGTTGTCCTGTGAGCACCCCTGTCCATCCGCCTGTGTGGGACCTCACCTGCAATCTGGCTATGGCCAGTGTCTACACTCACACCTGCCATAGTCATCACACTAGCCTGTTCAATGCCACCACCTGCCAACTGTCCATCATCTGTGGCCACTGATGATGGGGTATGTGTGGGCATTGTCACTGTATGTGGGAATGGTGTGGACAAGAGTGGAATGCCAATCAATGGCACAGATTCAGCCACAGACAACCCCACCTGTACCTCAGTATTTCTATCATCATTGTCAGAGTCTGCAGAGATAATGACATCAGTTTCCAAGTGGGAGGGACCCTGAACCCCATCACCACCTGTGAGGGGAAGGCAACATATGTACATTAATGCCTGCCCTTTGAGGTTGGCTGGTACACACATGCACACATACACACACACACACACACACACACACACACACACACACACACACACACACACACACAAGCACACTTACAGGTGAGGTGGCATAAATCTGTTACACAGACCACACTTTTCCCAAATGGTGACATGCATGGCACTCGGCCCTCAACATCATGTATTGCAGCCATTTTACTTCATGTAACTAACAATACAGTGCTCTGGGATACATGATTAGTGTTAGTAGGTGATGGCCCTTCCCCAGCACAGACTGCATCCATGTATACATTATTGCTGTTCACCTGTATAGCATAGTGGCAAGTACTACAGAACATAGTTCTCAACTGTACAGATCTTTGCAGGATGTGCAGATGTCTGGCTCATATGGCTCATATGTTTGCTCTGTTTTTCATAACCCCTGTCTTTCTATGATACATAAATGGGATGATCTGAAGAGTCACATCACTGATTAATGACATACATTTGAGTGTCAGACCTACAAACCAGCAGTAAATATATGGGCACACAATTCCTGTTACACCACCAACCTTCTAAGCTTACAGTGGATATGATAAGTGTACACAACCCTGTTAACATGCCACAATCTTGTAATATATGAGATGAGACTGCAATAATGCATTCAAATCTGCACCTTTCATGTGACATATGACCTGTGCAATCCAAACGATAAACAAACAAATGTGTTACATGTAACATATAATGACTGCAGTATGTACAATATGGTGGTTGAATAAGTGTTCACACCCTTAAAATGATACTTTGTTGAAGCACCTTGTAAGTGATTTACAGCATTCACTCTTCTTGTGAAGGTGTCTATTAGCATGGCACATCTTGGTTTGGCATTATTTGGCCACTCTTCCATGCAAAGGTCACTCAACTCTGTCAGATTGCAAGGGCAACTCATGTGCACAGCCCTGGCAGGTCACACACTGGGGTTTTTCTATGTAGTGTAGGTCTAGACTCTGGCTGGACCAATCCAAAACCATGAGTATGTTCAGGTGGAGCCTTTCTTAGTTAGCTTTGGATGTATGTTTCAGGTCTTAGTCATGTTGAAGGCTGACACACCTCCCCATCCTCACCATTTTTGTAGACGTCTAATGGATTTGGGCCAGGCGTTGGTGTTATTTGGAACTGTTCAGAAGTCCCACCACCATGACTACAGGCCAAGGTCTGGCTTTGGAACAGCATCCCCAAAGCAGGCCACTGCTACCAGTGTGATTCACCATGGGGATGTTTGTCTTCAGGTTAAGAGTGGTGTTGCTTGTGCACCACACATACCTTTCAGTATTGTGGCTGTGAGATCGATTTATAATCTCATTACACCATAACACATTTTCACACATTCCTTTGGGAGACTTGATGTGCTGTATTGCAAACTGTATCCACTTCTGGATGTTTTTTGGTGTGGGGAAATGCTTCCGTCTTCTGAGCATACCCATTAGGCCAGACATATGCAGAATATGGGAGATTGTTCTCATAGGTAGTGCACAACACCAGTACTTGCAAGAGGTTCCTGCAACTCCCTCAGTTTTGCTGTATGTCTCTTGGAAGCCCCCCTGACCAGGTTTTGACATGTCTTGTCTTCATTTTTGGAGGGATGTCAGGTTCTTTTCAACAGCACTTTTGTCCCATATTCAGTCCACCTTTTGACAACTGTCTCCACTGTGTTCCATGGTGTATGCAATGCTGTGGTAATGGTGTACCCTACTCTTGACTGATACCTTTCAAATATGAGATCCCTTTGCTGCTTTGTAAGCTGTCTGCAAGCCATGGCTGTTGCTATTGCAGGCAACTGAGCAAATGTCATGAATATCCTACTTGGACAGCAGACATAGTGCCTTTACTTGATGGCATGTGTGTACCCAAGCAGACTGAATGCTGTCAGTAAATCACAAGCTGCTGCAATTAAATATTATTTGAAGGGTATGCACACATATGCATCCAGCTTATTGTAAGGTTTGTATACTCCATATTTGGTGCCCAATAGATTGATTGCTTTTACAAGGGAACTGTTCATGCCATAGGCCACATTACAAGTAGGAAAAGGTATGGACTGACATATTGTGGTTTCAATTTGTATATATATCACAAACACCTGGCATCTTAACAGGGGTGTGCACACTGTTTATATCCACTGTATGAGAGTAATGTTTCACACATGCCCCTATATTAGTCCATTTGTCCCCCATTTTGGTGTTCTCTTTCCAGAAGTCTTGCACTGACAGGTTGTGAGGTATGCTACAGGGATGTTACATTTTCATCAGATAGGCCCCTGTGGTGACCACTGTGATGCAATGCAGTTAACTCCACCACAAGTGAATATGCGCATAAAGCATTATGGCTATGAGACACAGTTTTGTGCATGGTACATTGCATGGTCTTCACATGCCTGGGGTATTGGCAAACCACAACAGAATAATTCCATACTCACCAGCTTCAGTCTGCCATCCTACTTGCAGACCGAAGGGACCTGGGTAGTTGTGGGAGGAAAGTATTGTCAGCAGACTCTCGTGTGGCATTGGTACAGGATGGATACAGCATATCTGCACATTTACAGTACAACTCCCAATACACACAATCTGATGTCCTCCACCATAGATGTACACTGCTGTGCATTAGAAAACACCATCCACAACTGCAATATGACCTGACATGCACGTAGATACTCTACAAATATAAGTATGTCTGCTACACTAGTCTATTAATCTCCACTAGGGCCTTACCTGCACACTCCTCGTCCATTGTCTGGGTGCCACCCACCTCCAGCATGTGGGGGGGTCTGTACCCTGATGTTGTACTAGGATGGGTGCCCCAAGGTTGCCGAGGAGCTCCTTGATGGGTGTCAATAGGGGCTGCATGGCTGTGCCCTTACCTGTGGCTGTGTGGTCACTGGCCACTGCAGCAGCCCTTTGGCAGACATAGAGTATAAGGTCATTTGCATGATGCCAGAACTGCTCATATGTACATGCATGCAGGAAAACATTGTTTACCTGTGGACAAAGTCACCCCACAGACCGGTCCTCTCCCGCAGATATTGCTGGCTCCGGCCAAACATTATGGCATGGTTCTTTAGTATGGCTTCTATGATTATATTTGTCTCAGCCACTGAGAAAGTAGACCTTAACTTTTTAAACAGGTAAAACTCAAGTTACCTACTTTAACATCTAACTTCTCTAATGCACACTGCAGAGTGCATTCTTTTCAATCTTACCTTTAAGCATCCCTGTGACTAGCACTTTCTCTAATACCTGCTGGAAAGCACTAGGAAGCCTTAAACTCATACAAACACTGAACTCTCCTTGTTAACAAGGAGAAATTAATAGTAGGCACTAAACAGCCTATAATTGCAAAGTATCTTGCTAAGGAAACAGCTCCTATACTTTACAAAGAAAAGAAAAAAAAGCCCCAAACCAGGCATGTCCAAGGGTCAGCTTCCGGTGATTTCTCCTGTCCACCTGGTGAATTTGGGCATACTGGGGCAATGCAGCAATTGCCTCATGTACACAGACAACCCTCTCCTCCTACCACCCAGCACTACAACCTGTGAGAGATGCACTTACATAGCCAAAATGGAAGCAAAGCTCTCTCCACCCAAGATTGTGCTAAACAGTCAAGAGGAGAAGGTTAACACCCACACTACACCTCAAGCAACACATAGCCCTTCTAAACCCGCGCCACCAACACCCACATATAGCAACACTAAATCCACATATGCAGAGGCCCTTAACTGTAACCTGCCCAAGCAACAAAGACCTCTGAAGCTGAAACGCAAACAAACACCAATCACAACCAATGTGTCACATAGTTCACAACACCAGTGTGCCACCCAGCAACAGCCCCTAAGGCAAGACAATGTACCTAACACTTTAGTCATAGGTGACTCTATAGTACGGCACACTGATGTCCCTCTCACCAGGTTGAATAAGGAGAAAATTACAGTCAGCTGCCTGTCGGGTGCCAGGATCCACCACATAATGCATGCACTCAAGTCACTCCACAACAAGTACAAATATGACTCTGTCATTGTCCATGTTGGAGTGAATGACTTGAGATGTACCTCCCTGGACTACATGAAAAGAGACATGGAAGAGCTCTCGGATCATGTGGCCCAGGCAGGTATGACCCTAGCCCTGAGTAGCATCCTGCCTTCACCCAGAATGATACCACAATATAAGGATAAAATGATTGACTTCAACAATTGGCTAAGCTTATGGTGTCATTCAAAGGGGATCCAATATCTGTCTGCCTGGGATGACATGATTGACAGACCACGATGCTTTGCCAGAGATAGTCTGCACCTGTCGCCCCTGGGATTCAGGTTACTGGCTAAGGCTCTTGCCACCCTATAGTGCCTTTTTTAGGCAAACTTCAAAGGACAAAACCACCACCATAACAGGTACAAGCATGCAAAATCTGAAGGTAATGCTACTCAATGCTAGAAGTCTAAACCTCAAAATGCACTCTCTCGAGGCACTCCTAAAAATGGAGAACATCGATATCTGTGCAGTAACTGAGACCTGGTTCAAGGCTCCAGAGAGCACCCTGCAATACCAGGCTACAACTCTTACCACACTTTTCGGCCACCAAACCAGGACCGAAGCACTAAAGGTGGAGGAGTGTCAATATTCACCAAGGATATTCACACCACCAGGCTAGTTGGCCAACACAATGTGTCTGAAATTCTCCAAGTGCAACTAACACTAGGTAAGACTGTAATCCAAATTGTAGCTTGCTACAGATCCCCCACCATACCCCAAGATTCTCACTACACCTTTCTAAACATACTGGAAAATATTAAGATAGAACCAAACACCCTAATACTGGCTGATTTTAACTATCCTGCCATTAACTGGGAAAACTACTCATGTCCCAACACCTTTGCGCAACGGTTCTTGGAATTCATAAATTCCAATGCCCTGGATCAACTAATCCATAGTCCCACCAGGGGCTCCAATATCCTAGACCTGGTCATTACCAACATGGGAAATCAATGCTCCATACCTATGGTCACCCCCTCGTTAGTCAGGTCTGACCATAAGCTAATCACCCTTAACATCCACATCCCACCCCCACCCCCCAGTAAAGAAACCACCATAAAAAACTTCTCCAAAGCCAACTTCATGCTACTCAAGTCAGAAGTGACAAACTTCATGACACCCATGCAGACGGGAACTGAAAGTTCAACTGCTGAATCCTACACTAAGGCACTGTACGAGCTCATCCATTCATGCATGAATCGTGCCATCCCAAATAGAACCAAAATGCTCTCATCCAAAAAAAGGAATAAACAAACTTTACAACAAAAGGAAGAAACTTTTGCAGAAAAGAGGAAAATCCCAGGATGCAAAAAACCTCCCTTACTAGCCTCAGTAAGAAACTGAGATGCCTCATAAAATCCTTCAAAGCTAGTTACGAAAATAAAATTGCCAAAGATTCCAAAGACAACCACAAAGCATTCTATAACTATGTCAAGAATCTAAATGGCAATGCTCAGATCTGCTCTGAGCTAAAACAGAATGACATTAAATATACTGATCCGAAGGATATTGCCAATATCCTGGCAGATCGATTCAGTGCCAACTTCACCCCCTCTCACCCCCTAAATGGCCCATCTCAATACTGGAAGATTGCCAAATTCCAGTAATAACGGCCACACAGGTACAAAATGCACTCTCCAAAGCTAAGAATACAGCATCCATGGGACCAGATGACATCCCGGGCTGTGTACTACATGAACTACAATATAAACTGGCACCTCACCTAAGTGTCATGTTTAATCATAGCCTCACCTCAGGTTTCGTGCCCACTGAGTGGCGCAGAGCTACAGTTATCCCAATCCACAAGGGGGGATCCACCTTGGATCCCGGAAACTACCGTCTCATCAGTCTGACAAGCCTTATCTGCAAGGCCATGGAGCATATTATCATGGAACTTATAAACAAAGACATTGGCAACCTTCAAACACTGGCCCCACCCAGTTTGGGTTTGTGAAGGGCCGATCTTGTCTCCTGAACCTGATTGACTTCTTTGAATCAGTCTCCAGAGCCATGGACAAGGGTAAGGTGGTCCACACAGGCTATCTAGACCTTGCCAAGGCCTTTGACACAACCCCCCCACTCTAGAATCATAGATAAACTTACTAAGTTGGGCATTAATCCCTATGTCACCCAATGGGTTGCTAAATGGCTTACTGATAGAACCCACACTGTAAAAGTAGCCGACTCCAAATCCAGCTCCAGACAAGTGACAAGTGGAGTACCTCAGGGTTCAGTCCTGGGGCCGCTCTTGTTTGGCATCTACTTCTCTGAAGTACACGTCAACACTAAGGGACTCTGGCTAACAAAGTTTGCAGATGACTGCAAACTGGAAGCCATTATTGAATCCCTAAATGATGTGGATACTCTACAAAAGGGCCTTACAGAAACAGATGCTTGGTGCCAGAGCCATGGGCTCAAGCTCAATGCCAAGAAATGTATTGTTATCCCCTTTGGGACAAAACATGTATCCATGAATTACCATATAGGTGGCAGTACACTAAACACAGAAAGTGTGATAAGAGACTTAGGGACACAGGTAGACAGTGGTATCACCTTCGATAACCACATCACCACAACAGTCAGGAAATCCTTCTATGTGGCACACCTCATCACGAAGGGCTTTTCATCCAGAAAAAAGGAGGTCATTGTCCCACTGTACTCATCCCTCATTAGACCCATTATAGAATACAATGCCCCATTTGGTATGTACCTCTCAAGACATCTGCAACAACTGGAAAGGCCTCAGAAATACCTCACTAAAAGAATCACAGGCCTAAAGCAGATGCCCTACGCTGACCGCCTTAAAAAACTCCAGCTATACTCTGTCGCATATCGTCTACTCAGAGGCGATCTCTGCTTAACATACAAGGCCATGTCAAACCCAGAGCTGTTGGACATGCTACACTTCAAGAAATCCCAATCCCTCAGAGCTACACGCTCCAGGGATCTAAACCTTGTCATCACAATAAATAATACATGCTGGAGGGATAGGTTCCTGACCCAGAGACTCCCCAGACTCTGGAATAGATTGCCCATACATGTCAAGCAGAGTGCCTCTTTGGACCTCTTCAAGAGGAACCTTGATGATTGGATGGGAGAAAGGAAATTGACCCCAGGGATCACGTCAGTCGCCCTGCTAGACAGGGGTCCAGGAAAGTAAATAATGTGGGAAGAAATAGCCAGGGAATTGTTATGGCTAGGCTTGTATAGGCCCTAGGGCTGATAGCCTAGTACCAACCTATGAACCTTTGCTGATGCGACATTGCACCTGAAAGACATAAAAAGGGAAGCACATCACAGGACCTCATATATTTGGCCACAGTATGTACATAACCTGCACAGCTACATTGAATACCAGTAGCCACCACTCACAACCACAACATACCCTTGTAATCTATCAGCACTGTATCTGCTTGCATTGCACTGCTGTTCCTGATGTGTCATATTCCCTCCCGATGAGGGCTAGTTAATTTCATAATCCTCTACTCCTCATTCATGTCTGTGTAGAGGAATGATATTTGCCATCTTCAATGTGGATTGCGTGTGGATGGTGCTACTCCTCATTCTGTCTGTGTAGATGGATGAAGTTAGCCATCTTCAATGTGGATGGGGTGTGGATGGTGCTACTCCTCATTCATGTCTGTGTAGAGGGATGACATTGTCCATCTTCAATGTGGATGGGGTGTGGATGATGATACTCCTCATTCATGTCTGTGTAGAGGGATGACAATGGCCATCTTCAATGTGGATGGGGTGTGGATGGTGCTACTCCTCATTCATGTCTGTGTAGAGGAATGACATTGTCCTTCTTCAATGTGGATGGGGAGTGGATGGTGCTACTCCTCATTCATGTCTGTGTAGAGGGATGACATTGTCCATCTTCAATGTGGATGGGGTGTGGATGGTGCTACTCCTCATTCATGTCTGTGTAGAGGGATGACAATGGCCATCTTCAATGTGTATGGGGTGTGGATGGTGCTACTCCTCATTCATGTCTGTGTAGAGGGATGACATTGGCCATCTTCAATGTGGATGGGGTGTGGATGGTGCTACTCCTATTTCATGTCTGTGTAGAGGGATGACATTGGCCATCTTCAATGTGGATACTCCTCATTCATGTCTGTGTAGAGGGATGATAGTGGCCATCTTCAATGTGGATACTCCTCATTCATGTCTGTGTAGGGGGATGACATTGGCCATCTTTAATGTGGATGGGGTGTGGATGGTGCTACTCCTCATTCATGTCTGTGTAGAGGGATGACATTGTCCTTCTTCAATGTGGATGGGGAGTGGATGGTGCTACTCCTCATTCATGTCTGTGTAGAGGGATGAAATTGTCCATCTTCAATGTGGATGGGGTGTGGATGGTGCTACTCCTCATTCATGTCTGTGTAGAGGGATGACAATGGCCATCTTCAATGTGGATGGGGTGTGGATGGTGCTACTCCTCATTCATGTCTGTGTAGAGGGATGACATTGGCCATCTTCAATGTGGATGGGGTGTGGATGGTGCTACTCCTATTTCATGTCTGTGTAGAGGGATGACATTGGCCATCTTCAATGTGGATACTCCTCATTCATGTCTGTGTAGAGGGATGATAGTGGCCATCTTCAATGTGGATACTCCTCATTCATGTCTGTGTAGAGGGATGACATTGACCATCTTCAATGTGGATAGGGTGTGGATGGTGCAACTCCTCATTTGTGTCTGTGTAGAGGGATGACATTGGCCATCTTCAATGTAGATGGGGTGTGGATGGTGCTACTCATCATTCATGTCTGTGTAGAGGGATGACATTGGTCATCTTCAATGTGGATGGGGTGTGGATGGTGCTACTCCTCATTCTGTCTGTGTAGATGGATGAAGTTAGCCATCTTCAATGTGGATGGGGTGTGGATGGTGCTACTCCTCATTCATGTCTGTGTAGAGGGATGACATTGGCCATCTTCAATGTGGATGGGGTGTGGATGGTGCTACTCCTCATTCATGTCTGTGTAGAGGGATGACATTGGCCATCTTCAATGTGGATGGGGTGTGGATGGTGCTACTCCTATTTCATGTCTGTGTAGAGGGATGACATTGGCCATCTTCAATGTGGATACTCCTCATTCATGTTTGTGTAGAGGGATGATAGTGGCCATCTTCAATGTGGATACTCCTCATTCATGTCTGTGTAGAGGGATGACATTGACCATCTTCAATGTGGATGGGGTGTGGATGGTGCAACTCCTCATTCATGTCTGTGTAGAGGGATGACATTGGCCATCTTCAATGTAGATGGGGTGTGGATGGTGCTACTCCTCATTCATGTCTGTGTAGAGAGATGACATTGGTCATCTTCAATGTGGATGGGGTGTGGATAGTGCTACTCCTCATTCATGTCGGTGTAGAAGGGTGACATTGGCCATCGACCATGCAGATAGGGTATGGATGGTGCCAAGGCTTGGTGTGACTACAGTGTGTAATGGATCTGGGAGCACATGCCTGAGTTCATTTAGGATATGGACAGGGATGTTATCAGGTCCCATGGATACTTATATTTGTTGCCTTTCAGTAGGCAATATGTACCTGCTCACTGGTGATGAGAGGAGGGGTGTGGGTGCTGTGCATATCCACCTATAGTGATGCTGAGCTAGGGGGTGATGGTGGCCCTAAACCTATGTGCAGCAGGTTGGCTCTAGCTATGTTGTGTGTGTGTGTGTGTGTGTGTGTGTGTGTGTGTGTGTGTGTGTGTGTGTGTGTGTGTGTATGTGGTCTGAGTGACCACCATTACAGGGTGGGTTGGTTTGTTTTCTCTGAGATTGCACACATATGTGAAGATAGCCTTGTGATTGCCCTTGGTGGATTTTCCCAATTTGTACTCATAGTTAGCCTTACAGTACTCCACCTGTGACCTTATATGCTTCATCAGGCAAAGGCTGATTTGATGCCAAGTTGGTGCCAGCTCCTAATTTGCCCTACCCTGTGCAGCCAATATAGGGACCAAGTATGTGGTTTGTGTATTGCTGCTGTCCAGCAAAGGGGATTACTTTACTTTGGTGGAGACAGGTTTTGCAAGTAAGGTATTACTGAGTCCATACAGCTATGTTGGTTTTCATATAGCTGTTTGTGGTAGGCATGGGCACACAGTCATAACACAGCTGGACACCTCTCCAATTTCAAACAGATAATCATGCTTATTGTAGTACCCATGGCTGTGTCAGGGCAATGCAACAACCAGTAGCTGTAGAAATGTCACACTGTTGGATGGACAGTAACTAAGATTACATATGCATACAACATGTACAGCTTATTTAACTGACATTTTGCATCCCATGTTATGAGGTAGCCAGATACAACTACTCATACTGACATGTGCACAGGTAATACCTGATATACATTTCTGTTCCATGTCAGTATGGTACACTTGCTGCCCAGTCACCCTCTCAACCCATTAGAGCAGGAAATCTGTAGGATGCCATACATACATGGGGGGCAATGGAACAAAATTAGTGACACTTCCTTAATATTGCTGTAACACACTTGAGTCATTCAATAGCACAGTAGCCTTTGCATTAGCAGACATACCCTGGAGAATGTCCAACACTCATATGGCAGGAAGAGAGCAGAAAGGCTAGGAGTGTGGTAGTGAGGGTAAGAACTTTTAATATTGGCAGTATGACTGGTATAGGGACAGAGCTAGCTGATATGATGGCCAGAGGAAGGTGGATATAGTGTGTGTGCAAGAAACCAGATGGAAAGGGAATACAGCTAGGTGTATCAGAGGCAGGTCACAATTGTGCTATCAGGGTGTTGATGGGAGAGGAAAGAGGGTAGGGGTTATCCTTAAGGAACACTATGCCAGGCATGTTTTTGGAGGATGACGTGAGTGTCTGATAGAGTGATATTTATGAATCTGGAAATTGATGGTGTAATGATGAATGTTGTTAGTGCATATGCTATGCAAGTTGCTTGTGCGATGGATGAGAAAGAAAAATGTGAAGTTAATTGGATTATGTGGTGATGACTGTACCCAAGGGTGAGAGAGTGGTGATCACAGCAGAATTCAATGGCCATGTTTGTGAAGGGAGTAGAGGGGATGAGGAAGGGATGGGTATGTATGGTGTTAAAAATCCAACAATGAATAACGATGCCACTGTGAACCTCCACTACACAAATTATATTAACTGTAGATAAATAAAATGTAGTAAATGAGGTGGCTAAAAGAATAATTTATTAAATGGTTAGCACTTTCGCATCAATTCCCAATTCTGAAGAAGCATCATGAATTGATGTGAAAGCACTAACCGTTTAATAAATTATTCTACTTTTAGCCACTTCATTTACTATATTTATCTACAGTTAATGTATGGTGTTAAGCAAAGGGATGCAAATGGTGAGATGGTAGTTGATTTTGCAAAAATGATGGACATGGCTGTGGTGAATACATACTATAACAAGAGGGATGAGCATAGAGTGACATACAAGAATGGAGGGAGATGCACACAGGTGGAATATATCCAATGTAGGATGGCCAGTTTAAAGGAGATTAGAGACTGTAAAGTGGTGACAGGGGAAAGTGTAGTTAGGCAGCAGAGACTGTTGGTCTGTAAAATGATGTTGATGATCAAGAAGATGAGGAGTGTGAGGGCAGCACCAAGGATGAAATGGTGGGAACTGCAAAAGGGTGATTGTGAGGTGCAGTTCAGGGAAGAGTTAAACACAGGCACTGGATGGCAGTGACAATTTACCAAATATCTAAGTAAGTACAGCAGAGCTATAAAGGGAAACAGCTAGAAAGGTGCTTGGTGTGACATGTGGACTGAGGAAGTACAGAACAGTATACAGAGAAAGAGGTTGGGGATGAAGGAGTGGGATTGTCAAGAGAGATGAGGAAAGTAGGCATATAAGGAGATGAGGTGCATGGCAAAGAGTGAGGTGGCAAAGGCTAAGGATGAGGCATATGCAGACTTGTATGACAGGTTGGACACTGAAGAGGGATGAAAGGACTTGTACCGGTTGGCTAGACAGAGGGACTGAGTTAGGAAAGAGGTGCAGCAGCTAAGGGTGATAAAGGATATTGAGGGAAATGTACTTACAAGTGAGGAGAGTGTGTTGAGCAGATGAACAGAGTACTTTGAGAGGGTGATGAATGAAGAGAATGAGAGAGAGATGGTTGGATGATGTGGGTATGGTGAATCAGGAAGTGCAACGGCTTACCAAGGAAGAAGTAAGTATAGCTATGAAGAGGATGAATACTGGAAAGCCTGCTGGTCCACGTGACATACTTGTGGTAGCATGGAGGTGTTTAGGGGAAATTGCATTGGTGTTTTTTCAGATTGTTTAATGATATCTTGGAAAGTGAAAGGTTGCATGTGGAGTGGAGAAAAAGTGTTTGTGTACTGCTCTAAGAATAAGGTTGATGTGCAGAACTGTAGTAAGTACTGAGGGATTACATTAATCAGTCACAGCATGAAGTCATGGGAAAGAATAGTGGAAGCTTGGTTAAGCAGGGCGGTGATGAGTAGTGGTCAACAGTATGATTTCATGCCAGGTAAGAGCACTACAGATGTGATGTTTGCTCTGAGAGTGTTGATGGAGTAGTACAGAGAAGGTCAGGATTTGCTTTGTGTCTTTCTGGAAATAGAGAAAGCATATGACAGGGTGCCAAGAGAAAGGCTGTGGTACTGTATGAGGTAGTCATGCATGGCAGAGGTATATGTAAGACTGGTACAGGATAGGTACAAGAGTGGTGTGACAATGGTGAGGTGTGTGGTGGAAGTGACAGATGCATTTAAGGTGTAGGTAGGATGACATCAGGGATCAGCTGTGAGACCTTTCTTATTTGCAATGGTGATGAACAGGTTGACAGACAAGATCATACAGGAGTCCCCATTGACTATGATGTTTGCAGATGACATTGTGATCTGTACTGAGAGTAGAGAATAGATGTAGGAGACCCTGTAGAGGTGGATATATGATCTAGAAAGGAGAGGAATGAAATGAAGGTCAGCAGGACTAAGACAGAATATCTGCGTGTGAATGAGAGGGAGGGTAGAGGAATGTTGAGGATGTAGGGAGTAGAGTTGGCCAAGGTGGATGAGTATAAATGATTGGGATCAACATTTCAGAGTAATGAAGATTGTGGAGGACAAGTGAAGAAGAGAGTACAGGCAAGATGGAGAGGGTGGATAAGAGTGTCCACAGTGATTTGTGACAGATGAGTACCAGTAAAAGTGAAAGGGAAGGTCTTCAACAGGGTAAGGAGACCAGCTATGTCATATGGGTTGGAGACAGTGTCATTGACAAAAAGGCAGGTGTCAGAGTTGGACGTGGCAGAGTTACAGATGTTAGGATTTCCACTGGTTGTGAAGAGGGTGGACAGGATTAGCAATGTGTATATGACGGGGTCAACCCATGTTGGACTGTTTTGAGACAAAGCCAAAGAGGCAAGATTACATCAGTTTGGACATGTGCTGCAGAGGGATGCTGGGTATATTGGGAAAAGGATAGTAAGGATGAAGCTGCCACATGAGAGGAAAAGAGGAAGACCTCAGATAAGGTTCCTGGATGTGGTGAGAGAGGACATGCAGGTGGTTGGTGTGACAGAGCAGGATGCAGAGGACAGGAAAAAATGGCAACAGATGATCCATTGTGGTGACCCCTAATGGAAACAGCCAGAAGAAAAAGGAGATGTGATGTCAGTCTTCACAGATTTGCCAATGATTTGCCAGACATAACACAACTGTATGAGTAAATGACTACAAATATGAGGCACACATATGGTCAGTATGCATAACACTGGACAGTTTAATGGTATGAGCTCAATATATCACATGCAGTTCAACACACAACTGTGCAACAGTACTTTAGTATACAAATACCGTGTATAGGTCTCTCACATTTCTGAGACAACCAAGTATATCATAGTTGTATTCACAAGTAAGATATGGATATGTACAACATCCCAGTAGCTGGCCTAGCATTGTCACAGTCAGTATTGTTCACCACACCTTTGGGAAAAAAACATGTACCCATGAATTACCACATAGGTGGCAGTACACTAAATGCCGAAAGTGTGATGAGAGACTTAGGGACACAGGTGGACAATGGTCTCACTTTGATAACCACATCGCCACAACAGCTAGGAAATCCTTCTATGTGGCACACCTCATCACTAAGGGCTTTTCATCCAGAAAAATGGAGGTCATTGTCCCACTACTCATCCCTCATTAGACTCATTATAAAGTACAATGCCCAATTTGGTATGTACCTCACAAGACATCTGCAACAACTGGAAAGGCCACAGAAATACCTCACTAAAAGGATCACAAACCTAAAGCAGATGCCCTATGCTGACCGTCTAAAAAAACTCCAGCTATACTCTGTGGCATATCGTCTACTCAGAGGCGATCTCTGCTTAACATACAAGGCCATGTCAAACCCTGAGCTGTTGGACATGCTCCACTTAAAGAGCCACACGCTCCAGGGATCTAAACCTTGTCATCATAATGAACAGAACATGCTGGAGGGATAGGTTCCTGACCCAGAGACTCCCCATACTCTAGAATAGACTGCCCATACATGTCAAGGAGAGCACCTCCTTGGCCCTCTTCAAAAGGAACCTTGATGATTGGATGGGAGATAGGAGATTCACCCCAGGGATCATGTCAGTCACCCTGCTAGACAGGGGTCCAGGGAAGTAAATATTGTGTGAAGAAATATCCAGGGAATTGTTATGACTAGGCTTGTATAGGCCCTAGGGCCGGTAGCCTAGTACCAACCTATGAACCTATATGTGAGCCATCCTTTCCTGGGGTGACTAACAGGCCTGAACTATGATCTATGTCACTGCAGACAGACCCAGATGCTATGGCCATAGGTTCTGATAAGCAATATATCAGTACAGCAAGTCATATATTACAGTTCCTATTTCCCATTCTTACATATCCCCTACTGCAATCCATTACATACTTACTTGTTTGACATACCTGTTTGTTTTATTCAAGTGTAGGTAGTTATGTCCTGCTTGGTTTTTATTTTCTTTTTGCTGTTTCTCACTCTTTTTCTCATGCTCTCTCTCAAGGATGTAGGGTGTATATCTGTTTTGCATAGACAGCAGCTTGCCTTTTGTAGGTAATGCTCATGAGCAGCTGATGGCCTGTGCAGCAGTTGGTGCCCCCTACTTAATAATTGCATGCAGGACAGCTAATAATTGCATGCAGGACAGCTGTGTTGTTATTCATATAGCCAATGGCATGGCAACACACTCCTATCATTGAGTACATAATGTGAGCATTGGCCCTTTTCCTTGCCAGTGAGGAGAATTTCATGGAGGTGTGTGAACAATAGCATCACGTAGGGTATTTGGAAATACCTCTTACAACCAAAACTGTGGAGACAGGCCAACAAAATGGGGGAGAATGTTCCATACATAGGGACAGAATGTAAGTATTGCTGTTATACATTTGTATTAATGCTAGTCTAACAGGATTTGTGTGGACATGGAGTTTCTGGGGGATTTTAACTCTGACAGTGTTATGTGCTTGACATTGCGCTCACCTGTAGGGCTATCTGCAGAATGGCCAGAATTTGGACTCGTTATGTTTGATGTGTTCCTCAGACATTTTTTGTCTTTGGAAAATCAATAGCATACTCTGGGGATTGCAGTCAGAAACTGCTAACATCCATTTGTGTTTCTGACCTCATATCCCTCAGAAAAGATATGTTACAACTAAACCTGTTACAACAGCAGAATTCTCTGTTTATAACAGCAATATTTCAAATATTCCCCTGTTTTGGGGCCTCTGTCCCACAATTATGTCAGGCTTTGTCCAGATGTCATGCAGTAAAAGGTTGATAGGTATGGTATATGATTATTTAGTGCCTACATTCCTGACATTATCCCAGTGATGTATCGGACTGACAGACATGTTACGTGGAATGGCCTCATATATGAGGGGAATTCCTGGACATTCAGTGGGACTCTCTAGATTTGAGAGGTCTGTATATTTCTGGCAATTGTTGACAGACTGTCAGGATTGTGTAGCAGTGTATTGTGTCAATGTTATTTGGCCTGTGTAGGGAGGTTCATAGATGTATGCATTTTGGCTCCTTTTCTATCTGCTTGTGCATGCTGTTCTTGTTTCTGGTGGTCTATCGGCTGTATATGTTTGTAGGGGCAGACTGAGACATGTCCCATGCCACAGTCAGGCATCATAGTACTCTGTGAATTGGGCCAGTATGTGTGGGGGTAGTGTGAGAGTGGCAAACATGCTGAGATGTTTTTGTTCACACAGTCCTTATACTGTGCTGTTCCTTTGGCTTACTGATATGCCACTGTGACTGTGGTTGAATTGGTTGTGGGTATGCACTTTCACACTGATGTCTCTTTTTCAGTACTGTCACATCCCTGTAGTGCCTGATATATTTGACAGTACATGTGTAATCCCCCCTAGCAGATTTGGGCTAGTGTTGTGTCAGTCTGACTGTAGTTTGGACTGTACTTTGTGGCATGCTTAGCAGCTGAGTGTAGTTTCCTTAATATGATGTTATTTCCAGATATTTGTAAGATGTAATGTTGCTTGGCCCCCATAAGTGTTGTGTATTTCTGACACATCAGTGGGCTGATGTGAGGACTTCAGTCACTAACTAGTGGGAAGTAACTGAGTGTGGGACTTGTGCTATTTCAGTCAGTATATGTTAGGACAGAGATGAGGGTGTTACTGCAGCAACTGTGTCAGCTTACCTACTCCAGTATTTTAGATATGTCCCTATTTCCATGGCTTTCTTCCCTCACTTTGTCAGGCCTGGCCCAGGTTCGTTGCACTAAGGGGTCCTGAGTCTGCCTCAGGACTGTCTGGATTGTTGTATTATATTGAGGTTTATTGCTCATATTTCTGGTCTGTTCCACTGATGCATTATTTTCATATTTCTGGTAGATCACTGTGATGATCCGAGGATTTCTGACAGTAAATGATGACATAGATTTCAGTTTCAGAACTCACATCCTTAAGAACATGTATGCGGAAACAAATCCTGTCACTCTGGCAACGTTCTACATTTATAAGAGCAATATTTGAAATATGTCCCTAGTTTTTTCTCATTGTCCCCTCATTTGAACAGTCGTGGGCCAGATTTCTTGCAGTAAGTGGTTGGTAGGTATGGTTCTGTGGTATGACTCCACTATATATGGGTCTACTGCTTTACATTGAAAATACACTTCTTTGAAATAGAGCAGTAGACCCTACACTTCAGCAAAAGTCCACTTCAAAGAAAGTGCACTTTTGCTGAAGTCTAGTTCCCCAGGCTATACAAAAAAAAATAAAAAACACTAAAACATGTTTTTGCAGGGGGGCAAGCCCCCCTGTACTCCCCATGTGTGGGGCTGTGCCTACCACACACACCCTACTTAAATATATCAACTCTGAGATCACACTACAGTGGGAAAAAGGGAATATTCCCATTCCACACTGTAATGTGACTGCTGAAGTCAATGTTCGAAGTTTCACTACTTTGAACAAGTGGACTCGGTGAAGTGGGGCTCGAAGTAGTGAAACTTTGAACATATGCACGGATCCCATATATATATATATATATATATATATATATATATATATATATATAATATATATACATATATATATATTATATATATATATATATATATATATATATATATTTTATATATATATATATATATATATATGTATAGTTTTTTTTGTATGTGTATATTTTATATGTTTATCACTATTTATATTTTGTATATATTTGTCCATATATATATATATATATATATATATATATATATATATATATATATATATCCATCTCCACACACACATATATATATATGTGTATATGTATAAATATGAAACCTGACTGATTCTACAGAATCTTTTCCCTACTGTTAAATGAGCATACATTGGAAAAAGCATCAGCAATCACTACAGCTCAAATGGTGTAGTTGTACATTGCTCTGACAATGGTGTACAGGAATCTGGGTTTAACAACTGGCAAGGCTGGTAATTTTTTTGCTCTTACAACTGTTTACTCATGCTTACATCCACAATAATTCTTTAAAAGAAAAGAGAAAGAGGTATAGGAAAGTGGTGGAAAAGGGGCAGGCAGAGGAAAGAACAATATGAAAGATAGCTACGGATGTGCAGGATGGGTATACGGAAGGTCCATAGCTGCTCATTTCTTATACAGAAATAGCTGTGCATTTGTACAGACTTTGGAGGTGAATTTGGACACTCAAACCCCAGAGAGAGGGTTGAGTACAACAGCAATGTATTGTTCAACCTGCTAAGCATAGCTGAGCATTGGTAATCATTGCTCACAGTTCATTCTCATAATATACCACATTAATGACATCAGTTAGTGAGTGTATATGATTTCCATTACATGACATGTCTGTATGTGCTTTCATTACAGTAGCAAGGGGTATAACTATACTGTATGGGACATGTGTATACATGGGTATTTTCACATATTATATGCACTCACACATCCATTTTACACTAGCTACATTACACTGTGTGACAAAAATAACTTACCACTTATTTTAATATGAACATAACACTTTTAACACAACTTTCCCATGTAAATTTGGATTGCCTGTTGTATTACTCGAACCATGTACACCTGCATGTGAAGCTGGGTCTCTGACCACTACACTGTCTTGGTTTGGGAATTTGAGCTTTATATTTTTATTTATTGCCTACTGGATATTAATATTATATTACTATATTAAATGGAGAGTACTGAGGCTTTTGGCCATGTCATTGAGGACTGCTGGCATACATTTCAGTTTCAGACTGGTATCCTTCTGAACATTAATGCTAATGCAAAACCTTTTTTCTGTCAACTTTCTGTCTGTCCTCTGTGCAGATGGGATGACATTGGTGCTTAGGCTGTGGTTGACTACACTACAGAATGGGTCTGAGTCCCCATGTCTGTGTTCATGTTGGATGCAGCCAGGAATGGTATCAGGCCTATGGATACCTCTATGTTTTCCCTTTAAGAGGGCATTACTGACCTGCTTCCTGATCATGAGGGGAAGGGGGGCAGGTTCTGTACATGCACATGTCTACCTATGGGAGGGCAGGGAGGTAATGTTTACACTTCACCTGTCTGCAACCAGTTGCCTGTATCCATGGCATATGTGTATGTGGTGTTATTGACCACCACTATAGAGCAGATATGTGTGTTGTCTCTGGAATTGCAGACACACGTATGGAAGGCCTAGTGATTTGCTTTGGTGGATGTCTCCAGTTTGCACTCAAATACAGCCTTAGGGTACATCACCTGTGACCTTATTTGTTTGTGCAGAACATGGTGTCATGGCTTACAATGAGGCACCTGTTCCTTCTTGGCCCATCCCACGATTATTTCCACCTATGATGGTAGTTGTGTATTGCAGCTGTCCACCACAGGCATTCAGCCTAGCTTGAGTGGGTTGATGTCCTGTCAGGTATTGCTGAGGCCATAAAGATATGCAGTTGCCCACATAGTATTGTGGTGTGGGCCTGGACACTGCTGCTAGTTACAACATATGGGATGCCCTTCGTGTAGGCCTTGCCCATTTTCCTTGCCTGTGCAGGGGACATTATGGAGGTGTGGGGGCTACATCTTCACAGACAGTAGTAGGAAATACCTCACAGGATGGGACATGTGGAGACAGCCCAACAACGCGGGGGACAAACCTCCAGAATTGGGTACAGATTGTATGTCATTAGTGCTATTATACACATGGAGGGTTGGTAGACATGCATTTACTGGGTGACTTGACATCTGACAGTGATATGCCTCTGACATACCTCTCAACTAGCATGTTGTCCACAGACTGGCCAGATGTTCGCCTGTTATGCTTGGTCTTTTCCTCAAACAATGTCTGTTTTTGTGGGGTAGGTAGGATAATGTGAGAATTGTAGTCAGTAGCTGTTGACCTCCATTGGTGTTCCAGACATCATATCCTTCAGGGATGTTATGTTACAACAACATGTGTAACACAAGCTACTGTTTCAGTTTGTAACACCATTATGTGTGATATGTCCCTCTTTCCAGCCCCCCTGTCCCACAAGTACATCATGCATTGTCCAGATGTCCTGCACTATGAGGTGCAGAGGTATGGTATATCATTAATTACCAACTGCACTCCAGTTAACATGCCAATGACCTGGCAGCCCCCTATTGTGGTATGCAGTGTTGGCCAGGATTATGGTTCCACACCCTGGTAATTTTGTGAAAATCTGTACATATGACAGTTATGTATGTCTGGCCATTGTGAACAGACTGCCAAGATTGTGTAGCAGTGTTGTGTGTAGATGTTTGTTGGGCTGGGTAGGGAGAGTAGCAGATGTGAGTGCCATACATCCTTTACCTATCTGACTCTGCATGCTACTACAGCTGCTGGTGCTCTATCAGGTCTGTATGCTTGTAGGGGCTGACTGTGCAATGTTCTGTAACACCTCAGGATTGCCAGTACACTGTGAATTGGGCCAGTATATATCAGTGTAGTGTGTGACTGGTAATCACGATATGTTTGTTCAGACAGTCGTTCTACTCTCGAGTTCATTTGGGTACTGGTATGTTGCTGTGACTATGATGCAAATGTTTTTGGGTGGACATTTTTGCACCACTCTCTGCTTTTCACTACAGTTCCATCCCTGTAGTGCATGCTATATTTGAATATACATGGGTAATTGCCCAGAGGTGATGTGGGGGAATGTCATGTTGGTCTTACTGTGCTTCATAAGGTGCTGGGTGACATGTTTGCCAGCTGTCAGGGGATTTCTATTCTGTTACATCACTGTGGTCATACCTCTAAACTGTCCAGAGGCCTTGACACTGTCCAAATGCGTGGCTCATATTTTTGGTCTGTTCCCCAGACAGTTGTTGTTATTGGCTAATCAGTAGGATACTCTGGGGAATGCAGTCAGTAAATGCTAACATCCATAGGTGTTAGTGACTTCATATCTCTTAGAAAAGATATGTTACAACAAAGCTGGTAACACCAGCAACTGTCTACATTTATAACAGTAATATGTCCAATATACCTCTGTGTTTGGGCCTCTGTCCCCCAATTATGTCAGGCTTTGTCCACATGTCATGCACTAAGAGGTTCAGAGGTATGTAGTATCATTATTTATTGCATTCATTCCTACTACCATCCCAGTGATATCATAGACCCCCAGACATGTAACAACGAAGCGGCCATAGATATGAGTCCTGTGCCTATACATTTTGTGGGAAACTGTTCATTTGAGAGATCTGTATATGTCTGGCCATTGGTAAAAGACTGTCAGGATTGTGTAACAGTGTAGTGTGTGCGTGTTATTTGGGCTGTGTATTGAGGGGGTGCATGTGATTGTCATGGGCCCTTTCTATCTGACTGTGAATGCTGCTCTGGTTTCTGGTTCCCTATCGCCTGTATATGTTTTTAAATGCAGACCATGACATGTCCCATAACACCTCAGGATCCCCACTGTGACATGAGGCAGTATATGTAGGGGTAATGTGTGAGTGGCAAGCGAGAATTTGTTGCTCGCACAGTCATTATAGTGTAGTGTACAGTTTGCTTACTGGTATGTCGCTGTGACTGTCATGCAATTGTTTGGGGGTATGCATTTTCACACCAGTATCTGTTTTCCACTAGTGTTACATCCCTATAGCCACACTATTTCCTACTGCTCAGATGGTGTAGTGGTACATTCCTCTGACAATAGTATATAGGGTCCTGGGTTCGACACTTGGGACTGCTGTCTTTTTTCATAAATGTTAAATGACCAGAATGCATGATATATTTGTTAAAGCATTGTGTATTCCCGCAGCTCAGATGATGTAGTGGTATTTTGCTGTGATTGTAGAGGACAGCATCCAAGGTTCAAGATTTGGCAGGGATGAATTTTTTGTTGCTGGGCTGAACAAGTTCTGATGGATGTAGAGTGATTATGGCACATTTAAGCATATTATACTTATAATTTTATATTATAAAATAATATTCATATACACATTATAATTTTACATTTACCTTCCATGACATCCCCCTATGTGCTTTCATTAAATTATATTCATGTGTGATTATACTGTATGGGGCACTTGTGTTTATATGGGAAGTTTCACATATTTTCTACACTGACGTCTCACTTTTGGAACTGCTACACTACACTGGTTGACAAAAAAAGTTGCTACATAATTTAAGTTCACTAAAATAATTTTAACACCACTTTCACATAGGAAAATAAGCTTGCTTGTCTTGGGACTCAAACCATGAACACTTGCATATAAAACTGCAACTCTAACCACTACACTTTTTTTTGCTTGGAAATTTTACCAATTTGCATTTAGCTACTATGGGATGTTTAAGCTATGCTAAGCGGACAGTCATAATGTGCACACCTACTTAGCTACACTTAAACATTCCTTAGGCTATTAAAAAAATATATATTATTATTATATTTTTAGGTTATATGGTTGTGTATTGTGGTGTTCTGACAACTACATGGGACTGCAATCGTGAAATACTGGCATTCATTTGGCTTTTAGACTTCTATCCTTCAGGGACTTCTGCTAATACATATCCTGTTATCTATCAACTTTCTAATTGTGTGAGGGCAATTTTTAAGGCATGTCCCTAATGTAGTATTCATTCCCCCCATCATTTGTGCCTTTGTTAACATGTGCTGCTGTGAGGGAATATTGGCATACATTTGCTTTCAGACTTATACCCTTACATGATTCATGCTGATGCATGACCTGTTCTCTATCAACTTTCTGTGTTTGTGGGGCTATATTTGTGCTTTTTCACTTTTGGAGGATTTATCCCGTTATGTGTGCATTTGCACACATTTCCTGCTTTAGCAGGTTGCAAAAATGTCATACGGCACTTTAGCAATGCACGTGGTGTGTCACAGGACCTGTCACTGCATTGCTTTCTTTTTGCTGAGTTTTATTTCAGTGTCTGTGGACACTGAAATAATCATTTTTTCATTTCAGTGTCCACGGACACTGAATACTGGCATAATATTAGAGCAAAGCTCTAATATTATGCCAGTTCAGCTTAGAAAGTGCCATACAGCACTTTCTCAGTGCAGGGGGTGTGTTTAGTGTCTGTGCACTACTTGGATATGCCCCCTGCACTCATTCACAGTTCGTGTCCATGTAGATTAAACAGCAGTGTGCCTTCATGAATATACAAGGTGCGCTGCTGTTCTAAATAGACACAACTATTCTTGCACGGAGTTTCTGAATCTGGGGGCCAATGAATTATTAAGAATTACTAACATCCCTCAGCACTTGAAACAAAAAAAAAAACAATCCAGAAGCAACTCGGAAAGATCACTGGCTGCAACATAACCCAGATCTTCAACTGGCATTATGCGATAAAAGACCCCAACTTAATGAAATTCAAAAGACTGCCCCATAAAGTGGAAAACAAAATATTCACAACTTCCTTTTCAAAGCTATCAGGTAATAAAAATAATGCCAGCAACATAAATAGTCAAACTCAATAACAAGTATTGTATCAAAAACACCTTCTTTTTAAAAAGACATAGGAAATCAATGGCAGAAATTCTGCCTCACCTCCAAAGTGTGTAGCACTTTTTTACAATCTTCCATTCCCTTGCTGTAATCCAAAATTAACACCTAAAACCTGCATAGAAACAAAGACAACTACATCTGGTGTAAAACAATCACCATAACTAAACCCTGTGCTTTTGTTTAGCCTTCATCAATACCTCTATATCAGAGACATTCCTAGCAATCAAAACCATATCATCCACATATGCCAAAATGAGCAGTACAACAACATCAAACATTAGATTCCATCTACAAGTAAAAAGAGTATCTTAATATAACAAGCAAAGAAAAAGCAATATAAAGGTTACTTCTGCTTTATTCATCTCCAAATGAATAAACCTTCCCCACACAACCATTCATGATCGGAACATTTATGATAATGAATACATCTCCATAATAAAATTCATATAGCATACATCATCCTGAAAAAAAAAACTCCCCAAAGTATCCTGAACTGCCACATGAAAAATATGATCAAAGATCTTTTCCTCATCAAATTCAACATGCAACCTTCTCCAGTAGCCAGAATGTAATCTGCCATCACATGGACCTGCCAAAACATAAAATGTGTGTCCTAAGACTTCCCTAGTGCACTACCACAGCCATAAAGTTACCATCAACTGCATATTCCAACATATGCAACACTATCTAATCTAGAATTCCTAACAAAGAAATTGGCCTCAATTTTTACCAAAACCAATCATCATCCTTCTTCAAAAAACATCTAATCTGTCTCTAAAAATGGTGGTAACCCAGCACACACACACACACACACACACACACACACACACACACATATACAAAACACATAACCTCACAAATGAATATGATGCCTTAATATTTCTAAAGCCTCTAAATAGAGCTATTCTCCACTAGGACATATGCATTCAACATCCAAAAAAAGGATGAATCCAACCAACAATCAATGAACAAGTGTCCTTGTACCTGAACTCCTTACTCCACAAACTCAACAACAATTAACTCATAAAGGAATACCAGAACATTCATTAAAACTAAATAAAAAAATAAGTAACACTATCCACCTTCAGCATGCCATAATGCATCTTGTCATGAAAAAATTAATATGCTGCAAACAAACAATATCACATCCTTGAGCCTTCAAACAAAAACAACCAAAATCCATCTTTGTTTTTCCCTTAAACTGTTAACATTTAAAGAAAATGCTTTAACTATAATTTTGTATATGCCATTTCTCATATTTACATTTCCACTTATTTTTCCTTCTCCCATTTCTAATAAGAATCACCTTTATCAGGTGTATCCATAACAGAAGTAACTGTAGATCATAGTGTGCTTGCTGTACCTTTAAAGCCACTGTAGCTTGTGGCAAATGCATATAAGTACTGAGCACGTGCAATCAGGGTGCCATTTTGTGTAAGCAGCTGGAGTGAAAGCATGTATGTGTGTAGCCGTCAGTCAGTTAGCTAGGTCATTTAAGTTTTATGTTCCAGTCATCCATCCTGATGTATTTGTGTGTAATAAATATCTTAAATGAACACCCATGCCTCATTGTCTTATTTGAATACACAAGACAATTGACATGGTGTCAGAATGGTATCCAAAGTCAAAAACTTCTTAAAACCATGAAGCGCACAGCCAGAAATGAAGGAATATACAAGAGTGGCTCATACAACTTGCAAACAACTTGCAAACATGTCAGAAAATATTTCCAACTACTTAAACTCATTTAAATGATTTTTTTACTCAACAAATATAAACCAAAGCATTCAAAATGTTCAAAATGAATTACTGAATAAGCAAAATGTTTTAAATTGTGACATATTGATGAAAGCACTCAAAATAATTATAAAAACATTTGAAATAATATCCGAATAGTATAAAATGTTCAAAAAAGAGAAAACAACTGTATTTTTTGCAATGTACTAGTTTTCTGCATTAACTAAAGCTATTCAAAGTGTCCAAAGTGTGCAAAGTGCTGGAAATGTGTGCAGTATGTCAGTACAGTCTTTTCAAACAGTACAGTTATTTCAAAGAGTCTGTTGTGCACTTGAATATTATTGCAACTACCTGGTGTATGTTTGAAACCTATTTGGCATGGCACAGGGATTTCTCAGATCTGGTCTGCTTGTGTTTGATAACAATATTGCTGAAAATCGGAGAGTGTTTGAGCAAGATTATGACATTTTCATACAGGCTACTTTTTTTGACAAAGACACACATACAAAAGCATTTATTCTGCATAATTTAGCTGGTTCAGAAGCCATTGAAAGAGACTGTTCATTTGTTTATGCACGTGCAGAGGAGGGGGAAGATCACCATATTGTGGTACAGACTGAAACACTAGAAGACCCTGAGTGCTTAAAATGTAAATTTAGAGAAAGGTACAACCCTGAAATGAATGTTACAATAGACAGGCACATATTTTACACAAGAGATCAAAAGTCTGGAGAAACTTTTGCAGCATATATAACTGACATTAGAAACAAGGCAAAAACGTGAATATTGAGTGATCCGAGAGTTGAGTTGATAAAAGGCAGGCTTCTGTGTGGTGTTAATAATGATGCAGTGAGAAAGATTTTGCTTTGAGACAGTGATTTAACTTTAAGTAAAGCCACAGAGATTTGTCAAATATATGAACTTACAGAAAAGCGCATGAATGCGCTTCTGAATGAGAAAAGCATGCTTGCAGCTTCTTCCAGCACAAATGTTGATAGTATGCAGCAGAAGGTTCAGAGATATAAGCCAAAGGGTGTGGCTCCCACAATAAAACCCAGGGTACATGCAGCAAAACCAAAGAGTGATAAATCAAAACCCATGGAAAACCTCATAGTCAACTGTCATAATTGTGGATGCAGTCAAGAAACTAAACGAGAGAGGTGCTTAGCTTTTGGTCAGCAATGCCACAGATATAAAAAGTGGAATAATTTCAGAAAGCTTTGCATATCTAAAGAGGCACATTCTTTTATTAAGAGAGAGCACTCAAAGAAGCAAGTTGATCAAATAGAAAGCTGTGACCCTACTTTTTATGTTGATGGTATCTCTGTGCTTGAGGAAAAGGTTAATGCAGTAAATCTGTTGACAAAGAGCAAAGTATTTTGTATTGTAATGATTAATGGGAGACATGTAGAGCTCAAAGGTGATGCTGGTTCAAAGTGCAATGTTATTTCAGCAGAAATTTTGCTAAAGTAAAAGCTGGTGAAAACTTGATTTGGCAAAGTGTGAGAAGCTTTTTTCTTATGGTGGTGAAGTTATTCAAACCAAAGGGTCAGTAGTTCTTTCATACTATTCTGCTGGGAACAGCCATGACTTGTAGTTTTACATACTCAAAAGACATGTGCAGTCATTATTAGGCCTCAAAGATAGTTTAAAAATGGGACTGATTTCATTTAATAAAGAAGTCCGCCATGTAAGCTTGAATAACAATGAAAGTTTTACACGGAATATTTTTTTCTGAATATGCTGATAGTTTCAAAAATGAGCTTGGCAAATTCTTAGTTGTGTACTCCATGAAGTTAGACCAGCATGGACAACTGCAGTATCAATGCAGAGCAAAGTAAATGCAGAGCTAGGCAGAATGGTTCATTTAGGAGTAATTTGTCCAGTAGAAGAGCCAACTGAATGGGTGTCCTTCATGGTGGTAGCTCACAAGAAAAGCTCAGATGACATTTGAATATGCATTGATCCAAGAGATTTTGAACAAAGCACTGAAATGACTTCACCATCTGATACGAACAGTTGAAGAAGTTACTGCTGTTATGCCAAATAGTGTTTTTTCTGTCTTAGATGCAAAAAGTTAATTTTGGCAAATTTTTCTTGATCGAAAATCTTCATTGCTAACCACTTTCAGTACATCATTTGGAAGGTACAGATTTTTGAGAATGCCATTTAGAATAAATTCTGCCAGTAAAGTCTTCCAATATGCGATGGAACATTTTTTTTCTGGTTATCCATGTGGTGTAAATGTAGATGATACTCTTGTAGGAGACAATGTCGAATATGATAAAAACCTCAGGAAAATTATAGATCATGCTTGTGAGGTGAATCTTAAACTAAATCCTTAGAAATGGAAATTCAAGTTGAAAGAAGTTACTCATGTGGGCCATTTGTTTACCATTTCAGGCCTACAACCAGATCCGTCCAAGCAAGCTGCAATTCTTGAGATGACAGCTCCAGACAATACCACATCTTTTCAACATTTTCTTGGCATGGTCAACTATTTAGGCAAGTTCATTCCTGATTTAAGTGAGCTTTTAGCACGACTATGAGAGCTGACTCACAAAAATGTAACTTGGTCCTAGTTGGAACAACACCAAAGAGCATTTGATGTCCTGACACAGAAAATTGCCAGTCCACCCCTTTGAGATATTATGATGTTTGCAAACCTGTAACTCTTTCCTGTGATGCTTCAAAATATGGTCATGGTGCAGTAATTCTTCAAGAGAGCAGACCAGTAGCCTATGTGTCTAGAGCTCTAATTCAAATTGAGGTGCAGTGTGTACAGATTGAAAAAGAGCTTTTGGCAATAGTGATTGCATGTTTGAAATTCAGTGATTATATTTATGGTCAACCTATCCAGACTGAGACTCACCACCAACCTCTGGTTACTATTTTGAGAAAGCCAATGCATACAGCACCAGCTTTCGATTGCAATGCATGATGTTAAAATTGCAAAGGTACAGTTTCAATACAGAAAAACAGGTAAACCTTCAAAACCAAAATAACCACTTGCAAATCACCTGAGAAGCCAAGAAAAAGAGCTTTTATTTCTCTGAGCATTTATTTCTCTTTTTCTTGGCTTCCCATGTGATTTGCAAGTGGTCATTTTCAATATGGTTTACTCAAAAGGCAAGCTTCTTTATCTTGCTGATACTTTACCCAGCTCGCCCAGACAAACCATTGACCAGCATGACAATGAGAAAGCTGATTTTGAAGTCATGGAAGTGAGAAATTTTTCCTCCATACATCTTGATGAGCTCAGACAGCACACAGCTTCAGATCCAATTCTCCAGAAGATGAACCATTTTATCAGTCAAGGCTGGCCTGCAAAACAATCTTGTTTACCACTGGACATGTAGCAGTATATTCCTTATAAAGAGGAGATTTTGATGGTAGATTGTATCATCAAAAAAGGTCCAAAGGTGGTAATTCCAAAATGCTTGCAACAAGAGTATATTGCCATCTTGCCTCGAGGTCACCCGGGAACTGATTCTACCAAAAAAAGGGTGAGAGGATTAGTATTTTGGCCTTCTATGTCAAAAGATATTGAGAAGGAAATCTCAGCTTGTTCAGTTTGTAACAGTACTAAACCACATCATGAAAAAGAGCCACCTCAGCTAAACCAGATTCCTGAACTACCTTGGTCGACAGTAGCCACAGATATTTTTGAATTAAATGGTCAAGATTATTTGGCATTCAAATTGATTCAAGACTGACCTACTTCTTAACTTAATTTCCAGTACTGTCATTATGAAGTTGAAGAGACATGTTTTTGTCCATGGTAATCCTCACAAAATCATTTCTGACAATGGTGCTCAGTTTACTAGTTTGGAGTTCAAGCGATTTGCTGAGACATGGGACTTTGTTCATGTTACTAGTCATCCTGAGTATCCACAATCTAATGGCTTGGCTCAACGTGCAGTTCAAAGTGCATAACAGTTGTTGAATAAATCCAAAAGAGACTAAACTGATATTTTTTCTCAATTTTTAATCTCAGAAACATTCCTCGAGACAATTTACTTGGTTCACCTGCTCAGAGACTTATGTCGAGACAAACCAGAACTACACTACCGATCAGCTACAATTTGTTGATTCCAAGTACTAAAAACAACAAAGCAGTAAAATCCCAACTCTTGAAAAAGCATTTGTCACAGAAATTCCATTATGACAAAACCAGCAAACCTCTCCAACCATTAAAAGAAGGAGAGGTATTGAGGATGCAGACAACAAAAGGTTTTGATTGAATAGGACTTGTGAACCGAGATCATACATCATTGAGTCACAAGGAATGGAATTTAGGCGGAAGCAGAAACATTTATTGCCAGTGTCCGAGCCAGTGTTACAGCATCTTGTCTGTAATGGAGACTCTAAGTCACAGAGTATGCTAACAAATGCTCCTGTGCCTGTTCTAGAGAACAATTCATCTTCTATTCCTGTTCTTGAAAGTATCCCTGAAGTTCCTAATGAAGAGCATTCCCCAGTAACTGTCCCTGTTGCTAAACCTATTACTGATCATTATATAACAAGGCCAGGTCATATCTCAAGACCTAATCCTAGATACACAGCAACCAGGACATGATTGTTATTGTTTATGTGTTTATATAATTTGCATGCATATCAGATTGTCATTTTACATTTGCATGACAAAATTATCAAAGATGGAGGATGTATATCATAGTGTGTGTGTTGTACCTTTAAAGCCACTGTCGTTTGTGGACATGTGCATATAAGTACTGAGCATGTGCAAGCAGCGTGCCATTTTGTACAAGCAGCCTGAGTGAAAGCAAGTATGTGTGTAGCAGTCAGTCAGTTAGCTCATTCATTTAAGTTTTATGTCCCAATCATCCATCGTGATGTGTTTGTGTGTAATAAACATCTTAAATGAACACCCATGCCTCGTGTTATTTGAATACACAAGATGAGCGACAATGACCTCCTCACCTTCCTCAAAAATATCCCCACCTTTAGAATTTACTACAGAATCAGGTTGTTCTGTAGATAGAAAGGGAATTCAATTGTATTCTAGCAGGTCTTCCTCAGGTGTCAGGACCAGGACTAGACTTACTACACTAGGGCTAGTCATCAGCTGTGCAGTCAGCCCCTCCCCCAGGATCTGTGCATCATTACATGGCCTTTTAAAGGAGCATTCTGACTGGAAATGGCCTGTATGCCCGTGACTATACAGAAACATTCATTTCACCAAGAAAAAATAACCTTGTTTTCTACATCATGTGCAAAATCTGTCAGGACAGTCCTTAGCAAAATGCTGTTCAGTGACAAATCATTTTGAAGGTTCACCCCTATAACAAATCACACTCCTTCAATCATTAGCAGCAAATAAACAGTGACACAAATGATTATTAAGTTAATTTAAACCATCAGATGATGCCAATCTGAGGTTTGAAGGGGTGGCTGGTGGTTCTCACCTGGCAAAAGCCATGGCTTCATTGACAAGAGCCCACTGTACAGGAGAGTCTTGACATGCAGTGACCAGATTAGTAAGATATGGGCATGGTCAGTCAAGCAGGTAATGTGAGCCCCTGTTGGTGCATGTGGGAATGTGTGTGCGCTCAGTCTGAGGAGGGTCTAGGTGGCCCCTGTAGTGATGTGAGTGCTCATATCACTAGCAGGAATCGTATTTAGTTTCTTAATTGAAAAATGCTCTCATTGTTATGATGCTAATGAGAGCACAAAGCACCTTCATGGCTAACTGGATGATGATCCCGTAGAAGCTTGATGGTCAACAGGAATGGAGGAAAAAGCAATATAGCAAAAAAAATCATCAGTCAATTCTCAACTCTGAGTCCATCATACATTATGTCAAAAAAGTTTGTAAATATAATGCATTTAAGCACACAGATATTCAAAAGCAATGTGATCATCAGATTCAGTCAAAGTTTCAGTTTTGAAAAAAAAAGAAAAGAAAAAGTTGCACCAGTTTTCTAGAATTAGAAGTCAAAATATAAAAGGAAAAAGTATTTCCACAAACTAATAATATGAAAATAATTTGATGTTTGCAAACATAAGTAATAATCCAATGCACCTCAAAGGAAATATTGTAAACAAGCTCTAATCTGTCATGCCTTAAAGCACAGTACTTGTATAATGGAGTAGCACTACTCATAAAATGAAACTGAACAATATTCCAATGTCTCTGAAGTACAGGAGATGAAGATTAACCAACATGAGCAACAACTCTGACAAATGAAGGTTTTGAAATTGTAGTGTCTGCCATAGCAGGTAATCCTGAGGATTTCTGATGACAGTGCTCCAAATCAAGTCTGGTTCACAGACTGGTCCCTGCTGCAGCAGTAAACTTCTAAGGGATTTTCTTTTAGTACAGTCAGCCTCCTAATACTGTCTATGATTCATTCAAATGATCCACCACTTTCTTCAAGCAATGTGAAACTGTGGCATGTCAATCAGGAATTTTCATCAACCATTTCAAAGTGTCAGTTCCCAAGCCCCTTCACTCAAAACAATCTCCTCACTTCTAGCTAAACAATACCAAGAGTTTAATTTACACAAGCATTAGCTTTAGAAAGAATGGAACAGGATCTTGCTTCCTGTGGTTCAGTGGATTCCCCCATTAGCAACCAGGAAGAACTTTCCACCATGTCCTGCCATAGCACTGAGGAATTTTCTTGCTGCCCTATGTAAATTTGCCCCAGTAAGTATAAACACCACCTCAGGTCTCCCCAAAAAGGAGGCCAAAAGCTTAGTGAAAATAAAACGATCAACAAAAGCATAAATAATGTCCCAGTTTTATGGTGTCAGTTACATTAACACTTAACCATAAGATAAAATTGATGTTCAAGTACTTCATAAAACATCAGTGTAACCCAGAGAGTGCTGATTGTGCATCAACATTGAGAAAAATGCCTTATAGTGAGGCTCATATGTAAGAAATTAGGTATAAAAGCTTATCTTACTGAGGATTTTACACATAAATTTCACTGCCTCACAGCCAGGAAAAGTGTAGAACTGCATCAGAAACAAACAGACAGCTTTTAGAAGCTGTAACAGATTTTATGATGTCACATATATAGCAAATATGTGGCAGAGTAAAGGGTCATATTGTGACATACCAGACATATAACTAAGGATCAAGCAGTAGGACAATAAATAAGTTCAACATCTGTCTCAGTCAATGGATTCAATGTGCTCTTATAGGTTCATAGGTAGGTACTAGGCTATTGGCTCAAGGGCCTAAGTAAGCCTAGCCAACAAGGTTCCCTGGCTTATGCCAAGAAAGTTATTTTCCTGTTCCCCTGTTGAGCAGAGCCACAGAAGTGATCTCCGGGGTGTATTCCCCATTTCCTATTCACTTATCAAGATTTTTCTTGAAGAGTGCTAATGAGGAACTTTGCTTGACATATAGATGGGTAGCTTGTTCCAGAGTATGGGTTGTCTCTGACACAGGAATCTATCCCTCCAGCATGTCCTGTTTATTGAGGTGACAAGGTTTAGGACCCTAGAGCGTGTAGCTCAGAGGGATTGGGATTTCTTTAGGTGTAAGCAAAAAAAATGGATAATCAGTGCAAAAAAACAGCCAATAAACAAACCAAAAGCACTGAGTAGAGGAAGAGTCGAGCACCGGGCAGCTGAGATATAGAACCAAGTTTATTGTAGGTCACAATCAGCTGATGAAGTCTGTTGTATTTGACGAAAAATGCTGTGTGACTGTTTTGCGTTTTACATTTTGTGGATTTTGTGACCTACAATAAACTTGGTTCTATATCTCAGCTGCCCGGTGCTCGACTCTTCCTCTACTCAGTGCTTTTGGTTTGTTTATTTCTTTAGGTGTGGCATGTCCAACAATGCTGGGTTTGACATAGCTATATGTTAGGCAGAGATCACCTCGGAGTAGGTGATATGCTGCAGAGTAAAGCTGGTCTTTGGCACAGAGCTTGGTCTATGTCCCTAATAATTACTGTTGGCATGACATAGTCTGTCTTTAAACCCTTTTTTTCAATATCTTCAATTAAATACATGCCACCACACATGCTACAGTAGTTCAATATACTGATGACTTTACAGTAATTTGCTCTGATTGTGATATGTCGCATCAAAAAGGTGATTGGTAGATAAGACTTATTCTATGATTCTGGCCACGATTTGTGTGGCAGCAAGAATTGTGACAAGATTTAAGGGTATTAGACACTTCACGTACCTACACCTTGACTTTTCAGTTTGGAGTATGTTTGGGGCAGCTGAAACTCCCCATATATTATGACTGAGTCACTGATCATAACTTTTTGTCTCTGTTTTCTCAAAATGGATTAAAAAATGTCACCTTTCTTCTTGACCTTTGCACCCAAGGTAAATTTCTTAAACACGTGCATTTTGGTTATGATTGGTGGCAAGATCATAATTTTCTTTGTTAGTACAAGCAAAAGGACAATTTAACAATGCACAAACTACTTTCATTAAAATTAGACTGTGGGTTCAAACAATGTTTGCATCAGCAATGTTTTATAGAGAGGAGACAGAAAGGAGACAATCAAACCAGCTGTTGCATAGCCATTTTCTTCCAATCAGTCAAATATACTGACTTGTTGATAGTGTGAACTCCCTTTAAATAAATTATGCAAACTTTCATAGTTGAGCCCATACTGACATTGCTATAGGGATGGTAAAACTCTGAAAGGCAATTTACATGTGAATTTCTAATAAGATAGAGATGAGGGAAATTAAGGGAAACTATGTTGCATTTATTTGTACTTTGAGATAGTAAGTGATTTTGATGACTTAATTTCATGTTCTGTACTGCAAAATCTGTCCAAACATTAATTGTTACATTTGCTAAATAGTAGTATGTGACACCTGGGCACTGGCCCAGCAATCAAGGAGCCTCAATCCTCACCACTAACACAAAAGAGGGCGTCTCATATAGGAGAAAGGATAACAAATACACACAGTAAAGAGCAATTTCCCTTAAGAGCACACAGAGATCACAGTCAGTCTGGGGCTGGTTGCTCCCTTGCTCTTCAGGTCCCCAATAAGACTCCCCATTGGCACAGCTATGGGTCCAGATCTCAGCGTAGCTGGCAAGCTAACCTCCAGTACCCTCTCTATCCAACCAGTGCTTCGTGTCCCTGCCCAAGTAGCTGACACACAGACACACACACACACACACACACACACACACACACACACACACACACACACACACACACACGCACACACACTTTGAGATAAGTATTTATACAACTTCACAGACACTCCTGGGAAAGGCTGACACAGATTCTCCAGCTGTGCCCCTATACTCAGACTATACTGTAGTAATTCCTGCCACCACCAGCTAATAATTATCAGCTACCCAAAGGTCCTTAAAAGGGTGTCCAATTATTACTGTGCAATATTATTATCAAAATGGTAAGTGTGACTAATCAGGGAAGGCTTATTTGGAGTGGCTTAGACAGTAAACTCTAAATATGCAATGTACTCTAGAGTTTAACTTATCTCTACACAAACCAGCCACAATTAAAAGGTCTTAAAAATATTTAATAATAAATACTAAAAACACAAGACAATACTACTACACCACAGTGCCAATCAAGAGTTCAGAGATCACACAGAAAGTTAAAATAATTCAGTAGTACAGTTCTGACATATTAGAAAAACACTTAGTCTAATCTTTTCTATTTTCTACCTATTATTACTACAAGAAACACACTTCTAAAATAACTTACTTACATAGAGCATAAGGCAGTGCTGAATTGGATAGTCAGACAAAAATGCTTACAGTCTCTCTCAGCAATAGTTTTTAAAATCACTAACAAACATTTCTGCTTGGCCCTCCCAGATTACATAATTTTTGGTACTTAGCCTGGGGTTCCCAGGCCAACAGGCTACATTATTTAGCAAGTTATTCACCTAATCAGGAAGCTACAACAATAAAAGACATTTCACATGCACACTCTAGTAATTATACCTTAAGTTAAAACAACAGAAAGAATGTGCTAAACCAGACAGACTGACTCCGGGCTCTAGAGCTCAAAAGATAGATTTGAAATAATTTTAACTTCAAAAGAAAGATTTGAAATGCTTGACTTAATTTTCCTTATAGCAAATGGCAATGCTGCTACAATCCTGAAGTTCAACATTTTACAGTATTTTCTTTCATTTAAGAAACAAGCCTGTATTTTACATTTATATCTACAAATGCCAGAATTATGTATCAATTTTTATTTGGCTAGGCTGGTAGCCTTCACCCTTCTCTACCAGTCTTCACACCCCCCCCCCCCTCGGAGAACTCTAGTTTTTCAAGTGACCCTTGAGAAACACCGCTTGAAAGGGTTAGGTTTATCTGAGTGTACCTCACTCCATTCCCTGTCTTGAAAGCCCATCTGCATTGGCATTGCTACTTTCACTGCAGTGCTGCACTGACATATCATATGCTTGCAACCCCAGGCTCAATCTTAGCAAATTAGCATTTTGCTGGCTAGCTCTGTTTAACCATGTTAGGGATTGAGATCTGTCATAACAGTTTATTTCCTTCCATACAGATAAGGCTGAAGTTTCTGCAGTGCCCACACTATGGCTAGATATTCCTTTTCTACAGCTGCATAGCATTCCTCCCTGGGTTGGAGCCTATGACTGAGATAAACCACTGGGTGCTCTTCTCCCTCTGAAGGAATCTGGCTAAGTACAGCCCCCCATCCCCATGGTTTGAAGCATCCACCTGCACAACAAATTTGTTGCTGTAATCTGAACTGGCTAACACAGGGGGTCCTCCCAAAGCCTCTTTAAGCTTTTGGAATGCCTGCCAACATGTTGGAGTCCACACTACCTTATCTAGCCTTTTCTTCTTTGTCAGGTCTGTAAGGGGAGCAGCTATGGTACTATAACTGGGGACGAACATTCTGTAGTACCCTGCTGTCCCTAAGAATATCCTCACCTGCTTTTTAACAGGTGCAGGCCATGCCTGAATGGCTTCCACTTTGGCAGGTTTTGGCCTTATCTTACCAGTCCCCACTCTATGTCCTAGGTAGGAGACCTCTGCCATTCCCACCTGACATTTGCTTGGCTCAATGGTCAACTCTGCCCTCTGTAGTCTGCCCAGCAACTCCCTGACATGCTGAAGGTGTTCTGGCCAGGAATGGCTGTAGATGGCAATATCATCTAGGTAAGCAAGGCCAAACCCTCCTGCTTCTGCTAGGATATTATCTACCAGCCTCTGGAAAGTCACTGGGACATTCTTCATCCTAAATGGCATCTTTGTGAATTCATACAAGCCAAAAGGAATCACAAAGGCTAACTTCTGTCTAGCACTGGGAGTCAAGGGCACCTGCCAGTAACCCTTGGTAAGATCAATGGTTGTAAGATACTTAGTCTAAACCAGCTGCTCTAGAGCCTCATCTGTCCTAGGCATAGGGTAAGCATCTGACTCTGTGTGACTATTTAATTTCATGTAGTCCACACAGAACTTGGTGCTGCCATCCTTCTTTGGCCCAAGCACCACTGGGGAGGCCCAGGGACTGTTGGACTCTTGAATCACCCCTAGTTCCATCATCTCCTATACCTTCTCCCTCAGAGTCTATCTGACACTTTCAGGCACCCTATAAGGGGCCTGCCTAATAGGCCTTTGGGGTCCTGTATCCACCTGGTGCTGCACAAGGTGGGTGCACCCTGGTTTCCCAGTGAACATGTCCCCAAATTCCTGCAACACTGCTCAGATTTCTCAAACCGGGGTTGAAGATAGCTGCTGGGACATTGCTACCCCTTCCACTGAGGTGTCAGCTGAGCCTCACTGAGGTTATCAGTCCCCAGATCTCCCTCAGACTCCTCCTGCAATTCACTGCAAATGCTCAGTACAAGGGCCTCCTTATCAGGGTAAAGTTTCATCATGTTAACATGGTACAATTTGTGCCTCTGCCATCTGCCTAGCAGTTCCACCATGTAGTTAACATCACTTACCTTTCTTACCACCTTGCAGGGACCCTGCCAAGCTGCTTGTAGCTTGTTGTGTCTGACAGGAATGAGAATCATTACCTGCTGCCCCACAACATACTCTCTAGCTCGAGCATTCCTGTCATACCACACCTTTTTCTGTTGTTGGGCTTCTGCCAGGTTCTCCTGGGCCAAGCCCATGAGTTCACTGAGCCTTGTCCTGAAGTTTAGGATGTATGCCACAACAGACTCCTTGTGAGACTCACACTCACCTTCCCACTCATCTCAAATTAAATCTAGAGGTTCCCCTTACCCTATGCCCATACAGCAACTCAAAGGGTGAAAAACCTGTGGATTCCCGGGGAACCTCTCTGTAAGCAAACAACAAATGGGGCAAATATTTGTCCTACTCCCTCTTAAACTGATCTGCAAATGCCTGTAGCATGGACTTGATTGTAGAGTTTAACCTCTGAACAAGACTATAAGACTGGGGATGGTAGGGGGTGGTCTTCATGTGCTTCACCCCACAGGACTTCCACAGACAAGTCAGCAGGTCTGACATGAAATTGGCACCTCTGTCAGTCAGTATTTCTTTTGGGAGACCTACCCTGCTGAAAATCTCTAACAAAGCATTTGCCACCTTCCCTGCCTCAATGTAGGACAAAGCCAGCATCTCAGGGTATTGTGTAACATAATCCACTACCACTAGGGTATACTTTTTCCCTATGGAACTTGGAGTATTTTGAGGACCCACAATATCCATAGCTACCCACTGAAATGGCTCCTCAATCACAGGCAAAGGCATCAAAGTAACTCTCACCTTGTCTCCTGTCTTGCCTACCTTTTGGCACTGCTCACAGGTCCTGCAGTGCCCTGTTACATCTCTGGAAATTCCAGGCCAATAGAAATTCTGCATAATATGCCTCTTTGTACATTTTATGCCCATATGACCTGCAAAGGAAATATCATGGGCTATGGCTAGAAGCGCCAGATGATAGGCTCTAGGTACTACCAACTGCTGTACTCTCTCATCTTCTAGCCCTCCTTCAGGGGTTCACTCTCTGTACAGTAAACCTTTGTCCCAGTATGCAGATTCCCCCTTCCCTTGAGAATCAGGTGCCTCCCTAGCTATCTGCCTCAGGCCTTGCAAAGTAGGGTCTGAGAGCTGAACCTGTCTCAACTCTCTCCTTGTGACCCTTCCCAGCTCCTCTTCCACAGGAAGTCTGGCATGATCTGACAGTGGTGCCTCACTGTCAGCCTGGGTACTACTACTCACCTCTACCTTTGCAGTTACCCTGTCCAAGGGAACATCAGTACCCACAAGCAGCTGTGGCTCACCTTCAGTCTCACTGCTACAGCGTAGCTCACTCCCTGAAGTAACCACCTCACCAGTCCTGGCTGCAAGTATTCAGTCTGTCTGGGTCTCCCCCAGGCTACCAGACCCACATGCTTGTCTCCTAACCTGACCATGTGTAACTGCATAAGCACATGGTACTGCCTCATCTGCATCCTTCCCTCTCAGGACATCTGCAGGTTGGTAGTTTAGTACCCCTGTTGTCTCAAGACAACCTACTATTGATATTTTGTCTTTTCCACTTACTGGCTCCCTCACCTTTGGTTCCCCACCTTGCCTTCATGGACACCTGTGTGCCACATGGCCCCACTGGTTGCATTCAAAACATTTAACCCTAGCTACTGGATGTGAATGTGTTCTAGTGGCTTCCCCTGCTACTGGCAGATACTGCTGTGGCAGTCTGTGCTGCCCAACATGGTTCCTTTAGACCCATGAGCAGTACTGTGGGTCCCCTTCCTGTGCAGGGCTGCCCTGCTTGCTAGGTATAGGTCTCCCTTCTTCCCCAACTCATCTGAAGTAGCACATTGTCTATCAGCTAACCAGTTCCTAATGTCCTCAGGCAAAGTGCTAAGGGCTTGTTCCCTCACCAAAAGGTCTACCAACCCTTCATAAGTTGTGACCTGTTATCCACTCACCACCTATGAAAATATGTGCTCAGTTCAGCAACATATTCACACACACTTTCATCTGCCTTGTGTCTATGCTCACGAAACTTTTTCCTGTACATTTCAGGTGTTAGCTTAAAACATTCTAAAATACATTTTTATAGCAGTATAATCAAAACAGGCAGCATCAGGCATTTTTGACAAAAATGTTACAGCTTTCCCATGGAGTAAGGGGGTCAGGAACCGTACTCAGAGCCTTTGGTCAACACTATACTGTTTGCATACCCTGTCAAATATATGAATGAAACTATCAAAATTATGCCCCTCTTTAAATTGCAAAAGCAATTAACTGACCTGTTGTGCTTCTGGGGTCCAGTTACTTCCTTCTCCATTACCTCCATGACTCTGGTGAAGAGTCAGCATTTCCCTCTCATGCCTCCTCGGACGCTCCTTTTCTTCGGCTTCTATCTCTAATCATCTGGCCTCCAACTCAAGTCTCTTTAGCTCTAGCTTTATTTTTAAGTCCACTGCAGAAAGGTCGAGCTGATATTGTATCTCCACTGCCAATCTAATTGTCCTTCTCAGAAAGGTTGAGCTGTCCATTCTCCGAGAATATTGTATCTCCACTGCCATTCTGATTGCCCTCCTGGATGCTGTTTTCTGTGCAGCTTTAACCAAGGCTGCAATCAGGTCTGCCTTAGGTTTCCATGCACCAGTCCCCTAGCCTGGCACATCTCCACCGTCTGGCTCCTTGTCAGCTTTCCATACTCCTGTGCTGACATGCTGCCTGCTAACCCTGACTAACTAAGCTAACAAAAGAAATAAAACAATTTTGATCTGAACTCTGAGTATTCACTGTGTGGCTGATTTAGAGTACAAAACACCTTCAGAGATCACTGTACATAAGCTACAGGATTCAGTCTGCTCACACCACTACAAGTCAATTAGTATTTGCCAACTAATTATTATGTGATGTGGATATACCACCGCTGCCAGACATAAATGTGAGGATATCCCACCACTGCCACCACAACTGTGCTGCCCAGGCCCTGGCCCAGCAATCAAGGAGCCTCAGTCCTCACCACTAACACCAGAAAGGGTGTCTCATATAGGAGAAAGGATAACAAATACACACAGTAAAGTGCAAATTCCCTTAAGAGCACACAGAGATCACAGTTAGTCTGGGGCTGGTTGCTCCCTTGCTCTCCAGGTCCTTAACAAGACTCCCCACTGGCACAGCTATAGGGTCCAGATCTCAGACTAACTGGCAAGCTAACCTCCAGTACCCTCTCTGTCCAACCAGTGCTTCATGTCCCTGCCCAAGTAGCTGACACACACACACTTTGAGATAAGTATTTATACAACTTCACAGACACTTATGGGAAAGGCTGACACAGATTCTCCAGCTGTGCCCTATACCCAGACTATACGTTAGTAATTCCCACCACCACCAGCTAATAATTAACAGCTACCCAAAAGCCCTTTAAAGGGTGTCCAATTATTACTGTGTGATATTATTATCCAATTGGTAAGTGTGACTAATCAGTCAAGGCTTATTTGGAGTGACGTAGGCAGTAAACTCTATAAATATGCAATGTACTCTAGAGCTTAACTTATCTCTACACAAACCAGCCACAGTTAAAAGGTTTTAAAATATTTAATAATAAATACTAAAAATACAAGACAATACTACTACACCACAGTGTCAATCAAGAGTTCAGAGATCACACAGAAACTTAAAATAATTCCAACTCCAGACAGGTGACAGGTGGAGTACCTCAGGGTTCAGTCCTGGGGCCACTCTTGTTTAGCATCTACTTCTCTGAAGTACATGCCAACACTAAGGGACTCTGGCTTACAAAGTTTGCAGATGACCGCAAACTGGGAGCCATTATTGAATCCCCAAATTATGTGTATATTCTACAAAAGGGCCTTACAAAAACAGATGCTTGGTGCCAGAGCCATGGGCTCAAGCTTAATGCCAAGAAATGTATAGTTATCCCCTTTGGGAAAAAACATGTACCCATGAATTACCACATAGGTGACAGTACACTAAACACCGAAAGTGTGATGAGAGACTTAGGGACACAGGTGGACAGTGGTCTCACCTTCGATAACCACATTGCCACAACAGTCAGAAAATCCTTCTATTTGGCGCACCTCATCACTAAGGGCTTTTCATCCAGAAAACAGGAAGTCATTATCCCACTGTACTCATCCCTCATTAGACCCATTATAGAGTACAACACCCCATTTAGTATGTACCTCACAAGACATCTGCAACAGCTGGAAAGGCCACAGAAAGACCTCACTAAAACAATTACAGGCCTAAAGCAGATGCCCTATGATGACCATCTAAAAAAACTCCAGCTATACCCTGTGGCTTATCATCTACTCAGAGGTGATCTCTGCTTAACATACAAGGCCATGTCAAACCCTGAGCTGTTGGACATGCTCCACTTAAGGAAATACCAATCCCTCAGAGCCACATGCTCCAGGGATCTAAACCTTGTCATCACAATGAACAAAACATGCTGGAGGCATAGGTTCCTGACACAGAGACTCCCCATACTCTGGAATGGACTGCCCATACATGTCAAGCAGAGTGCCTCATTGACCCTCTTCAAAAGAAACCTTGGCAATTGATTGGAAGATAGGAAATTCACCTCAGGGATCACCACCCTGCTAGCAAGGGGCCCAGGGAAGTAAATATTGTGGGAAGAAATATCCAGGAAATTGTTATGGCTAAGCTTGTATAGTCCCTAGGACTGATAGCCTAGTACCTAGTATAGATTGTTAAAAGTATCAAGGAAATTATGTCATTTTATTGCTTTCAATTAACTATGAGTAATTAGATCTGAGAGTATTCAAATATGTGTATTTGTTTGTAACTGTATGGTCTGATGAAGCCTTAATGGTGAAAGCGCTTACCGACTGGTACCAGTAAAGAATATTGAGCTAATTCACATTGTTTGCAGCAGTATTTTTGGGTGTTTACTGAATTTTATAACATTGGAGAAAGTGAACTGTGGCTGTGTTTTGTTCCTGTGGATGTACTTCGAATTATCCTTTGTATTACTTAAATTCTACACTACAGGAACATTCACTCCATGGGGGTGCCTCTTTGTATTTTTAGTTTTACATCAAATTTTATTTGACTAGGCTGGCAGCCTTCACCCTTCTCTACCAGTCTTCACATAGTATTGAAGCAATTAGTAAATGTGCTACTATTTCTTTTTTAACAAAAATATTAATAAGGTAAAGGTTTTTTGGAGAAGGCTGGTTTATTTTATTAAAGGATACAAGTTAAAGCTATATTTCTGGAACTGATAATTTATAAATAGAGCTGACAATAAAGCTGGCATTTTGTACATAGAGTTGAGGTTTATATATGTTTGTAGGTTGTCATTCACATGTAGTTAGTATTGATTTCTGAACAGGCAGTAGAATCAGTAATAATTATTATATGTAATTCAACACGTTTGACATTCCGCAGGATTTAATAAACTCTGCCTAGGCACTGTGTAGAGCCTACATGGAATGTATCCATGTACACGGCCACAGTTCCCCATCAGCAGTGCACCATGCATATTAATGATGGCACTCTGCAGAGAGAGAGACAGAGAGACCATAGGAACAAGGATATTGAATTAATGTAGGGAGAGGTGTAGAGGCTACCTATGGTTATGGATGCCTGATCATTGCAAGGTGAGGTGCAAAGCACAGCAATGCCAAGCCATGCTCACATATAAACAGCTGACACCTGCTACACATGTAAAAATAGAAACTAGATGTAATCAATTATCAGAATTAACTATTTTATTTTTCCATTGTAATTTTTTTTTTGTAATTGCTGTTTGTGCAGAGCGGTGCAGAGCACCCCAGAGCCAAGCACCACTTACACATATGTAGCCAACACCTGCCAGACATCTAAAAATAGATACTGGATCTAATTCATTATTTATTTATAGGTTTGTTTATGCATGTTTGTGCAGTACGGCATGGTGCTCAGCAACGGTAACAGGTAGCCTAGTAGTATATGTGAAGGTATACTAGTTTTCCTAATATCCTAGTAGCAAAATGGGTAGAGTTATGGTCTTATGTGTAGTAGGTCCTGGGTTTGAGTCCATAGCAGACAGAACATGTTTGTAATTTAATGTACAATTTTTGTTTAAAGTAATAAAATTGTAAAAGATGGCACTACTGCACTCTGCTAAGCTTTGCTCAACCATGCTAAGCACTGTACAAGCACACTAATAGCTAACATGTTTGCGTGGTGCTAAGCTTTGCTAAAACCATGATTGTGCAAGTTTTCATGCTGCTCAGCTCTGTTTAGTTGGTTTGCGTTCTGCTAAGTGACACGGCACTTTTTTGAATGTTGCTTAATGATGTGTAAGGGTAGGAAAACAGCCTATATTAAGGGCAATAGGTGGGAATTCTGCACCATTCATTGGAGTTCAATCAATTGTTGATATGGTAGGCAGTCCTGATGAAGTTGCATGCTTTCGGGTGCAAAAGTGGAGTATTCAGGATTCCAGGGTCATGGTTGGGCTCCTGGTAAAAAAAACAATGAACCTATGCTGTTGCAGGGCAATTTTCAGGACTCGGAGTGCAAGGCGGAGGCCTGGGACCATTTGACCAGGGAATGTACCAGTGTTACTGATATCCCCAAGACAGGTGAGCAGTGTTGTCACCATTATGACAACCTGAAGAAAAGAACCTTGAACACCTGGGTACAAGAAGCCAGAGCAGGGAATGCCCCACAAATATGTAAGTAATTTTTCCTCTGTTTTACCAATATATAAGCTGAATGTCTGCAAAACTGGTATGCATGATGGTGTGTTTCTCTCTCAACAGCTGCAGCTGAGAGTGCTCACAATGTTCAGTCCCATGCTGGGCGCTTGGCCAGGTTGCGCCATGAGTGTGGTAAGTACGGATGTATTATGCTAACTGTAGTACAATAAGCAAGAAAGAGTAAGGCATTTACTGCAATAAAGTATACACAAGAAAAACTGTAGTGCAATAATTGGGCACATGCAACTGTAGTACAATAAATGGGCAATTAGAGCTATAGTGCAATAAATGAACACTAACAACTGTAATGTCATAAACAATAAATAATACCAATAACAGTAAGCAAAATGGTAAACAGCAGGACTGTGTTGTCATAACCATTGCAGTAGAACTGTATGCATTGATTGTCTATGGTAAGGTTGCTAAAGTCAAGTGTAACACTGTAATAACTGTAGAATGCAAAACTAATGGCCTGCAAACTGTATTGCTTAACTGGCCAATATTGGTCACATAATGCTCTCTGTTCCACCTATTTCAGGTAATAAAGGTATATGGGTGAGGTAGCCTATTCCATGGGCAGATATTGTGTGTGGACTTCACACATATGTCAAAGGAATACCAATAAAAAGTGTTCACCAGCATTGTTGATTCTAAAATAAAGTTATATTATACAATGACCCCCGCCCGCTAATATTCCAAAACGTGCACGCTGATTGGTCAGTGTGCACGTTGTAAATCAAAGACTTATACTAATGGAAAAAGGTCCAGTCACCCTGGGTTGTGATTGTGCCAAGCCATTGTAGTATGTGGGACAAACTGCAAGGAAAGTCAAAATTCGTATCCTTGAACACTTGGGGGACATCAGAAGGGGTAATATGGATAGCCCTGTAGCTTCACATTTTGTTAAAATGCACAATGGTAATAGTAATGGGATTATTTTCAGTGTGTTAGCCAGACCACTTTCAGGGAGGTAATTTTAAAACAGAATTGAATAGGTTGGAATATAAAATGATCTACAGCTATCATACTTTATATCCGAGGGGTATAAATTTAGACAGTGGCATTATAGTTTGAATTAAGTCAGTGCTTCATCGCTTTAATGCGTTACTGATTATGTATTAAATATTAGAATATCAAATTATATTTTGTTGGTACATAAGTAAGAATACCACCAAAACAAGCACAAGGCATGAAAAATGACCAATAATCCAAAACGGAATGTGTATTGAAAAGAAAATCTACATACAACCCCCCCCCCCTTAATACCAAAATTTTGAAAATGTGTTAATAAAAGAAGTTAGGAAACAAAAGGAAGAGGTTAAGTATAAACTCAATTTTAATTTGAGTAAGAAAGAGTATGAGGTGCTTAAGGAACTGGGTAGCAATGACACAGTGAGGATAATGAAACCGGATAAGGGAGGGGGTATAGTTATAATGGACAAGATAGAGTATGAAGGAAAAATGAACTCTACCTTGAGGGAAGAAAACAAATATTCAGTGGTTTCAATGAATGAAGTGAACATGGCCTATAAAAAGATCGATATTATACTCCATGATTTACTAACTGACGAAGTGATTGACAATAAAATTTTCAAATTATTGGAAGTAACCAAACCTAGGATGGCTACAACATTTGGTATCCCAAAAATTCACAAAAGCATTGAGAACCCCCCATTTAGACCCATAGTTTCGGCAGAGGGTTCAAAAACAGTGCCCTTGGCTAAATTTGTAGATTCCAAAACTAAACATATATGGGTCAACAAAAAAACTATAGTAAAAGACTCTTGGGAGTTTTTGGGTGAGTTAAAACCAGACTTGTATAGTGAAGACATCCTATTTATCACCTTTGACATTGTAGATTTATTTGGAAGTATCCCTCATGATGAAGGAATGGATACGTTTGAGGAAAGTGTGTTTGAAGACAGTAAGATGAGTCAAGAAGATAAGATAGCTAGTGTCATTTTAATGGACACAGTATTAAGATACAATTTCATAACCTTTGATGAGGAATACTACCAACAAAAATCTGGAGTCTCTATGGGCGCAGCATGTGCGCCCACTTATTCCAACATTGTTTTATCGAAATGGGAGGAGAGGTTCATTGTTAATTCCAGTTTTAATAAATATTGGTCAATGTACCACAGATACCTTGATGATATAGTAATAATTTGGACAGGTGGACAAGATAGATTTCAGGAATTTTTAGAATATATAAGTCAAACTACAACTTTTTTAAAGTTCACACACACGGTTAGTACTGAATCCCTTAGATATTTTGATGTAGAAATATACAAACACAATGGAAAATTTGAAAGTAGGGTATATGGGAAGGAAACATATGTTAATTCCTTCCTACACTACAATAGTGCCCACCCATTACACAGTAAAACAAATATAGTTAAGGGTCAATTTGTAAGGGGGTCAAGAATGACCAGTCGTGAAAGTGACTTCCTAATGGTGTGTAATAAATTAGAAGGGATGTTCTTGGAATGTGGATACCCAAAGGAATTCATTGAGCGTTTAAGAAATGAAGTGGAAAAGGGGAGACAACAAAGGTTCAAGCCCATTATTGGGACAGGAGTTGACAAAATTAACAGTAATCTAAGGGACAAAGGAACAGAGGGTCAAGACACATTTTTTAGGAGTTTGGTGGTGGAATACAATGCATTAAATCAAATAATTAAACACATTCTAACAAAGGAATGGAATAAATATTCTTCATTAACTGACATTAATGAAGTACTTAGTATACACCCTAAACTGGTGTTTATGAATTCTTGGAATATTAAGAACATTTTAGAAAAGAATGGAACCAAGAGTAAAGGAGTAAGTAAAAACAGGTTAGGAACATATAAGTGTGGGAGATGCCAACAGTGCCCCTATATTATTAACAAAGGTGAAATATTTTTGTCAAGCAGGAAAAGAATTTTAAGAAGTAAAGGCTTGTACAATTGTGAAAGTAAGGGAGTGGTGTACCTGGTAACCTGTCAAAAATGTCAGTGTTTTTATGTGGGCAAAACGGAGAGGGGTCTAAGAAAGAGAATTTATGAACACAATTATGACATTGGGAAAGGTAAAGAAACCAAAGCACTATTTAGACACTCTCTGACTTGCACAGAATATAAGTATGAATTTTTTGTATTAGAACAAGTAAGACCTGACTTAAGAGGAGGACCATGGGAAGAAATATTGGAAAGTAAAGAGCTATGGTGGCAGGTCAACCTAGAAGCAGGAACTAAACCTGGGTTGAATGACACCCTTTCCATTTCTTCATTACTTAAATTGAGGGCCTATAAGATTTAGAACAATTTCCATTTTAATGCACTAGAGGGAGTTGGTACACCAATTTTCAGGTTACTGTGTGTTTCCAAAAAACATTTTCTTAGCAAAGGAATCATTTATATCTTTTATTGAAAATGTTATAATATTTATATACAAGAATGTTTACATTTGTAATCAACATATAAAGTTTTTTAGAACAATCAATGAATTCAACATTGAAATAGAGATGGGTTGTAACAGGGTAGCTGCAATAAAAAGCACAAAGACACTTTATTTAGATGGGCATTAATATTAATGAGTAGTGTATTCTGATTTGATGTTTTAAACTAAGTGAATTGGTTTTCATTGGAGTTAATGTGCACATTTTAATGGACTAAGCTATATAAATGGAAATGTTTTAATTGTGTTTGTCTGATGAAGTCCTAGGTTTATGGACGAAAACGCGATATGTGAACTGTATGAGATAAAGGCGTTTATGTATTTTTATCTTTACGTGGATACTACAATAAATTCTATTTAGTGGAATACTTGGCAATCTCTTGGTCTATTGGCACTTACATAAGTAAGAATGTTTTCATCAATTCTTTGTATGTAAAATGGTTAAAAGTTGAATTGATGTGTTTAAGTATCAGTTTGAAACAGAATAGTTGATTTTTTCAACTTTGCACTTGAGCACTTTAAAATTTACATTTAAACTGGCACTTTAAAATTTGCACTTTAACTAATCGGTTAATGGTTTAATTGTTTCTGTTATATATAAAAATATGTTTTTTACATGGTTAGATGCTCCATTGAAGGTGAATTGCCGAGGTACCAGGACATGTAAATGGACATGTAAATAAATGGATAACTTTCATCATCTTTTTGTTTGAATATTCTTTCAGCTTGAATTATTGGTGTTTTTGATCCAAAAAAATATCACCCCATACATAACTCTCCATTTCACCCATGTTTCCACTGGACACAAGTAATTTGGTCCAATTGGCTTGACAATGCAGTTATGTTCTCCTCACCCCTCTCTCTGTGGGTGAGAGTTCAAATCCATGTACATATTCTTTCAAAGTGCACAGTTGTTGCTGTGCAAGAAATGGATAGCTATGGTTCTTTCCTACACCCTTCCTACACATCTTTACCCACCTTCCACTGTTTCCCCCATCTTGCACCCTATTTCACCACATTCCTATCTCCCCATTTTTCTTTTCTCTATATTTTTATAGTGCAATGATGTGAGGTGCGCCACATCACACAGCTTCCCTAAGCTCAGCTAAATAGAGCTATATTGATTATATGTGTTCTTAAAATTCTATTACACATTTATAAAATAAACACCTGTCCCATGTTTCAAGACCATCGCACCTGCAGGCCAGTTTATTAATCTGCCATGCCATGCAACTCTTACTTAAAATAGGTGCTTTAAAAAAAACATAGTAATTGCCAGTTACAGTCATTAAGCATGTTTCAGCGTAGCTGCATGCCGTGCAGCTCAAACTTGAATAAAACGTAATGGAAAACATGGAAGTGTTCCTGGGACTCTGGTGCAATAGTACACCACTACAAAGCCAAAGACATAATAATGGATGTAAGTTCTTTTCATTGCATTTTGTGACCGCAGTCCTGTGACCTGCATTGTCCATCGAACAGTAGTGTTTTTTTCTTTGCCTCTGGTAGCAGGTACAGCTTCCCTTTTATCAGCAACATGTAGAAAGACACCTGCTAAGGCATTAATGGCAAAATACCTGTGCAACTGGGACCCTGGTGCAGAAATACATCCATATAAAGCCTTGCACACACTGATGGATGAGAACATTATTGTGACAGCCTGTATGTTCATAGGTTCATAGGTTCATAGGTAGGTACTAGGCTATTGGCCCAAGGGCCTACATAAGCCTAAATAACAGGTTTCCCTGGCTTACACCATCCAAGAAAGTTATTTTCCTGTGCCACTGTCGAGCAGAGACACATAAGTGATCCCCAGGGTGTATTTCCTATTTCCCATCCACTCATCAAGATTTTTCTTGAAGAGTGCTAATAAAGAACTTTGCTTGACATAGATGGGTAGCCTGTTGCAGAGTATGGGAAGTATCTGGGACAGGAATCTATCCCTCCAGCATGTCCTGTTTATTGTGGTGACAAGGTTTAGGTCCCTAGAGCATGTAGCTTGGAGGGAATGGGATTTCTTTAGGTGTAGCATGTCCAACAGCTCTGGGTTTGACATAGCTTTATATGTTAGGCAGAGATCACCTCAGAGTAGGCAATATGCTACGGAGTAAAGCTGGAGTTTTTTGAGGCTGTCAGTGTAGGGCATTTGTTTGAAGCCAGTAATCCCCATTGTGAGGTACTTCTGTGGCCTTTCCAGATGCTGCAGATGTCTTGTGAGGTACATTGCAAAATGGGCGTTGTACTCTATAATGGGTCTAATGAGTGTCGAGTAGAGGGGAACAATGACCTCTTTTTTCCTGGATGAGAACCCTTTTATTATGAGGTGTGCCATGTAGAAGGACTTCCTGACTACTGTGGAGATGTGACTATCAAAGGAGAGACTACTGTCCACCTGGGTCCCAAGGTCTCTTATCACGCATTCGGTGTTAAGTAGATTGCTGCCAATGTGGTAGCTCATGGCTACACTGTTTTTACCAAAGGGGATGAAACTGCAATTTTTGGCATTGAGCTTGAGGTCATAGCTCGGACACCAGGCATCTGTCTCAGTGAGGCCCTTCTGTAGGATGTCCACATCATTTGGGGACTTGACTATGGCTCCTAGTTTGCAGTCATCTGCAAACTTCATTTGCCAGAGGCCTTCTGTGTTAGCCTGTACATCAGAGAAGTAGATACCAAACAGGAGAGTTCCCAGGACAGAAGCCTGTGGTACTCCACTTGTCACTGCTTTGAGGTCAGATTTGGAGGCTGCAACTTTTACAGTGTGGGTTCTGTCAGTGAGCCAGTTGGCAACTCATCTTGTGACATAGTGATTTATACCTAGTTTAGTGAGTTTAGCTATAATTCCAGAATGGGGAATAGTGTCGAAAGCCTTGGCTAGGTCAAGATAGGCTGTGTGAACCACCTTACCCTCATCTACAGCATTGGTGACTGCCTCAAAGAAGTCGATCAGGTTCAGAAGGCATGATCTGCCTTTCACAAACCTGAACTGGGTGGGATTCAGAGTTTGGAGGTTACCAATGTCTTTGTTTATGAGTTCCATGATGATACGTTCCATGGCCTTGCAGACCAGGCTCGTCAGGCTAATAAGTCGATAGTTCCCGGGATCAGTGGTGGCTCCCCCTTTGTGGAGTGGGATAACTGTTGCTGTGCATCATTCAGTGGGCACAAAGCCTGATGCAAAGCTATTATTGAACATGGTGCTTAAGTGGGGAGCCAGTTCATCTTGCAAATACACCTGCTGCAGCAGTGACTCAGTAACTCCATCTGTTAAATGCCTCATAAACATTACATTTTTGCCACACACAGTCCTGAGCTCAAATCCAGTAGTGTGTTTCACTGAATTTTCAGAATTGTGAACCCAGCAAGGAATGACAGAGTCATGCACTCCTTATCCACACAATACATGTCAAATGAATTGACTGATGGAAGTCACAGGCCTGCAGGTAGGAACACACGCCATGTATTCCTATAACAAATGTATACGTGCATAAATTTTCACATCATGCAGTAATATCCATTCACCGAGATTGTCAACTCAGGTACTGCGAATGAGGGCCACTAATATCAGATTTCACCAGACATGCCTGTCAGAGTCACAGTGCAGATTACCACAGCTGAACAACAAACATGCACATTTGAAGTTCCTTCTTCTAACAAGGACTGCCCTCATACATGCTGCAAATTGCTACCAGACTGTAATACATAGCCTAGCAGATGACCAAATGGTGGCCATATTCATATATATATATATATATATATATATATATATATATATATATATATATATATACATACACATATACATATGTGTGTGTGTGTGTGTGTATGTGTATATATATATATATATATATATATATATATATATATATATATATATATATATATATACAGAGAGAGAGAGAGAGATAGATATCTATGCACACACACACACACACACACACACATATATATATATATATATATATATATATATATATATATATATATATATATTTATATATTTATATCTCAAAACCCATCTTGCTCAAGGACACACCAAACATGTTGCCTAGTACTCTGTTACTGATACCATTGCATAACATACGTACCTTAAACACATGCCTTCATTGGAGTGTAGAGGGTACTTTCACTCTGGACATGCCTCTGCAACAAGGATGACACAGCTCACATAGTTACTCCTACAGCTTGCCGTCCTCCAAAGTCTTCACATTCTCTGCCTATGTCTATTACCTGCAGCAGTAGCTGCAGCCTGCCACGCACCCATCTCTATGTAAAGGTGTCTGCTACAGACTTACCCTCTGCAATGATGTAGTCTCCTCATCCCAGTAATGTCCAGCCCAACATATCAGAAAGGGGCCCTAATCTACATGAAGGCCTTATATATTCTACACTGCTGGCATGTCACTGGCTGATGATACTGCAAATCAACTATTTTGGCTGCAATTACCATTTCAGAACCACAGATTGGTTTAGAGGTAATCACCTGCTGCTGGGTGGTATGTTTGAAAGAAAATCAGCTGACTATGGGTAACCACTCTGTATGAGACCTTCCTCACACAGAGCACACCATTATGGAAACTATACTATCACCACATATCAACAGAGGAGTAGTGCACTCCATCAGGTATATAAATATTTTTGTGCACAACAGGTTGCAGATGGGTGAATAGACTTACAGGGAATAATGATTACAGTATTAAGCCTGTGTTATACCTGTAATAGTGACATGTCAGTGACCTCCTGTTGTCTTACACCTACACAGACATACAAAACATCAAGGGTGCATTGTCGTTTGTCATCGTGACACACTGGTCTTGGACTTTCCCTTTATAGTGGTCGTAATAGCACACTGCTATTCATGTGGCATTGTTTGTATGATATTATCATGGGGTTGCCCTAGGGGACGCACCACAGTAGACCTGAGTGTTGGGTGTATGATAATACAGCACTAGCTGTCATGGCACATGCTGGAATACCTGACTACTGCTACTATCTCAGTTGTATCCACACTCTTTGTTTGCACACTGTAGAATGACATGAGTGAGCAAACAGTCATTAGGCTCAGCTATTTTGGCCTTGCTGTATCTGTACATAGTGTACGTCCACGTATGTGATCCTGTAATGTGTTCCTGTTTTGCTGTCTTTCAGGAATTTTGTACCATAGATGTCATGCACCCTTCTGAGATGTGGAGAATGAAATTATACTGCAAGCACTAAGGCAACATCATCACATCCTACTAGCCAGGAGGAGACAAAGCAGGGAACAGCAGGATGCATTTTGGGCAGGCCTTGTCCATGATGTGAATGGCATGGGCCAGCAGGGCAGGACATATGAACAGGTTCAACACCAAGCACCTGACATGATAAATGCTGCACAATGAAGGGCAGCAGATGTAGCCAGGGATCATGCTGTCACCGATGGATGGCCTGCAGTGGAACAACAACTCTCAGCCACTGAGGAATTTCTGGTGTACCTAGGCACACACAACAGCTGCCAGACATCTATCACACCATACATCATGGAGGTGGGTGCCACAGTTTCCACAGCTGAGAAGTGTGCAGGTAAGCTTACTGTGATTAGCATTGTAATACTGTAGCAGTCAGTGTGTCAGGCTGTAGATACTTTTGTGGGTGTCAGGTCTTTGTTTTTTGGGGGGGTTAACTTCAGTTATACATTCATGCTCAGATTGTGACCAATACAATAAGTAACACAGTAGCTACTGTAAATGTCAGATATATGGAAATATGACCTTGTTGTGCTGCAACATGTAGTGCTATTGACATTAACTCACCCTCAACTTTTCACAGGTCTGTCAGGTATTGCCCAAGGCCATGATCCTGCTCCTGGCAAAAATGGCACTGGTTTTGTGAAGGAACAATTATATTCTAGTATGGTTAAGGGCCATAATACTGCCATATGTAAACATAAGTATGTGGTGGGGATTTAATAAATGCCGTGTAGGAATAGTGTAAGTCCTATATGGACAGTACCATGGCCATGTCTGTGGCTCCCCCTCAGTAGCACGCCTGCCTTACATATTAATGGAGGTGTGCTATTGAAGGTGAGCTGTGCAACACATTTACTAAATAAGTGTAGGGGGCGTGTTACAGAGTCCAGAGATGAGTAACACACCACCTGTACTGTCAACTTGCCAGATGGCACTGAAATATAAAAGTTAAATATTTTATTTCCTTTTTTTTATTTGTTTTTTATTGTGTTTGTGTGGCATGACATGGCACTTAGCAAGGGACACATGTCACACATCTAAAAATAGAAACCGGATACTTTTAATTTTAACTTAAAGTTCATGTTTAAGCATAGCTGAGTGTGTTTGCATGGCTTGGTGCTCAGCAATGCTTAAACATAGCTGAAAACTATATCGAAATGCATAACAATAGTCATCATATCCATGTAGCTGAATGATTAGAATTATGACCCTGTGTGCAGTAGGTGCACAGTTCGAATACACAGATAGGCCATTCAGCTTTTATATTCGATAGCAAAGTGTTATAAATTAATTTTTATTTTATTGATGTATGCATTAACATGTTAACTGGGTTAGTCCAGCTGGCTAGAAGCCCATTATCATTGGAGACCCAAGGAGAAAATATCCAGTTACACACAAGTCCACAATACCTAAAATACACACTCCAAGATAAAGAAATTAAAATACACAAGTTCAAGCTTTTAATAATAATACATAATAATAAAGTAGTAGTAATGAACAGATAATTAAATTTTATTTTTTTAATGTGGTTTGCCTTTAGCTAAGCTCTGCTAAGCACTGCTAAGCCAACCCAATCAGTGCTTAAGCAGGACCCAGTTTAGCAGTACTTAGCAACGCACAGCTCAGCTTAGCTGGTTAGGGCACTGCTAAGAAAACCCTGTTTAAGCAGTCCTCAACTCATCTTAGCTGGTTTGCACACCACTAAGCATTGCTAAGCATTGCCAGTTTAAGTATTGCTCGGCTAAGCTCACTGGATTGCGTAGTGCTAAGCAGAGCTGAGCATTTTTAAAAAGTGCCCAGTGGTGGCAAAGGGTGGGAAAACAGCCTTATTTAAGTGCAACAGGTGGTAATACAGCCAGTATCTGTTGGAGTTTGATCTTAGCAGAGACTATGGCAGGAGCTGGAGAGGGTGCGTGCTTCTGGACACAGTGGTGGGGCATTTTGGAGTCCAGGGTTATGGTTAGACTCCTTTTTAAAGCTCATGACATCCAGCTGCTACAGGGCCAGTACCAGGGGTCAGAATACAAATCAGAGGCCTGGGATTGGCTGGAACATGACCTCACCAGTGCAAGTGGTATCCCCTGCACAGGTGAGCAGTTGTATCACAATTATGATGACCTAAAGCATAGGAAAGATAATCTCTTGGGCACATAGATCCAAGATACCTGGGCTGACAATGCCCACAAGTTTGTAAGTATTGTAAGCATTGTTTTATCAAATTCTAGTATGAATATGTGATGCACAGGTACACATAATGGTGTTTCTCTCTCTCCACAGCTGCAGAAGAGAGAGCTCACAACCTGGAGGCTCATGCATGGTACCTGGCCAGTTTGCACATGAGTGTGGTGAGTACACAAATATCTTGCAATCTATAGTAATTTAAACACAAAAGAGTACAGTAGTAGCTGCCAGTAGATATATTCTGTTGTGAGTGTACTGCAATGAATGTGGTCATAGAGCTGGACTGATATAAGTGAGCAATGGCAGGTACAGTTCAATATAGATGAAAGTATGATACCTGCTAATTTTAGGGAAATAAAGTTACAACTGTATTAATAATGTTAAATAAATAAACGTTTATAATGTATTAATAATGTTAAGGTAATAAAGTACAACTGCATTCATAATTTTAAGGAAATAATATTCAACCACAGCCACAATGTTAAGGAAATAAAAAGTTTAACTTCATTCAGAATTGTTAGTGAAATAAAGTTACTACTTGGATAACTTGTGGAATAACAGCTGTCTTGCAACACCTGCATTATCTAAAGTGTTCATCATTAAAGACTGTTAGATGTATACCAATCACTGTTTCGTGTCACCCCTAATAAAGTTGTGTTGTGCAAAATGTGTGTATTTTGGGCTGTTGGTCAAGAAATGGAGTATTACAAGTGCTGTGAAGTAAACATGGGAATAATACCATGAAGTGACTGAAGGTTAGCTGATAAAGAACTGCTGTGCTAAAGTGTAGATGTGGAGCTGTACTACAAGATATAATGCATTATGATATTTATTCCGCACTAGGCTCTGAACCTAGAATAGTAATAGGTATAATAGTGTGTTTATCTAAGGATTCTGTTGTGTTAACTATTACATTTCAGCTCTATGCATTCCTGAACTTAGTTATGCTGCTGCAGGCAAGTATGAAACTGTAATAGCTGTAGACTGCAAATATAAAATCTGCAACTGTATATGGGTCAGGTAGGCAATCCAACACTCCAATGTGGTCTGTACACATCACACGTATTCCCATCCACAAGGGGTTAAATGTGTAGACCTGCATTCCAAGTATTAATACACAGTTCACCTACTATCTCTGTCATGCACTAATCTCATGCATGTGTGTTCAAGTGTCACTGCAGTCTTGTATGACACTCTACCATCATTAGCAGGTCACAGTGTGCTACCAGATGAGCTCTAGGCATATATTACTCAATCAACATTCAGCAGTGGCTCATTAGCTCAGTGGGATGAATGCTAGGTTTGATGTACATTTTGTCACACATGGACCGGAGTTCGAATCCAGGGGCAAGTACTACTAATTATTAATAGAAACTGTTATGTATTGTTAACAGATGTTCTCCCCACAGGAATTACAGGTAAATAAATGGCTGTATTAGCTGTTCAAATGGTTTACTAATTTGTGTGTGCAGATGTATCAGTGTTAACAGCATTGCTCAGCAAGGTGATAAGACTGCAGTAAATAAAAAGTCAACAAGTACAATAGTAATATAAGTTAATAAAACAAATACAACTGTTTAATCTTGGTACAGCTGTATGCCTGGTGTGTCTATGAATGTCTGCTGATAGTCTAACCCCATGCCTACCAAGGAAGGCATGATAAGCATAATCTTTCTGTACTGCGCACAATACATGTCTCTTAAGTGTTATTATGTCATGGACTGTGATCCCTTCTGCCAAATCCCTGGGACACAGATTTAACAGCCACTTGATTTATCTCAATAGCACAGTCACACTACATCAGTCCACATTACACCTTGGTAGTCACATATGTTCCCCTGATATGTAATAGACCCTGTAGGTGTGTACTGTATGTGTTACAGCTTCACCCATACTGTCCCATGTGAATAGCTTGAGAGGTATATAGGTGCAACAGAAGCTATAGGGCACATGTATACATAAATTAAGGGCAGACCTGTAGAGTATATAAGAGTTCTTTTGCAAACAATATAGCCTATACTGGTAGTAATGACCTGTGTGTGTCTCTCTCCCCATCCCTTATCTGCATCATGATTTATCAGTCCTATACATCGGGTATGGTATACTTTTAACATATGTTGTCCTCAAAACATTATGTCGGGCCTTGTGTTTTATTATTGTTACGTATTACAATGGTTACCTATGTTGTTGGCCTTATGCCATAACTGTTACTGGCATGTTGTTACAATATTGACTGCTATCCAAATTATTGTTGTGTTCTATAGCTATACAATGTTATGTTACTGGGTTATGTGATTTGTTCTGGCATGCTTTTGCAACTAGCCACACATTCTCTCCATTACTAACTTATACACTTTGAAAAACCTCAACACCATAGCTCGACTGGGTAAGCCAGTTCCCGGGGATCCACCTACCCTACCTCAACCGGACTTGGCGATGGGTCCAAGCATGTCTGGGACCCAACCTAGAGCTGCCTCCTCCACCGATCCTGTACCACCTATGGGTGGAACCACCTCAGGGAATAGGGCCCATCCTATCTGGGAGCGGGCACAGAGAGGGAGTGATTACTCAGTGACAGCTTCCAGACATGGTGCACAGGATCATACAGCAAGGGTTTGATGATCAACTGCACCAGACTGAGGGCAGACTGGCCTACCTGGAGGTCAGGCTGGCCCCGGTGCCCAGCCCTCAGCACAGCCACCTTCAGGGCCATGAAGAAGTAGTGGTGACTGCTCATGGATGGGGAGCTCAGTCCCACTGCTGCCATCTGGGGGCACTTGGTTCTCCAATTCCACAACACCCTCCCCATCCAAGGTGTTTACCCCCTCATGTGTCATACTCTTCCCCTATCTGCTGTATTGTTTGTTTTGTCTGTTTGCAAATGCTACCTCTCTTACCCAACTTACCTCCCCATACGTACCCATATCCTTTCCCCAACATTCCACTCTCTCTTTAAAAAAATTATCATCTGTTCCACAAAAAAAAAATACCAACCCATACATAGCTCTCCATTTCACACACACCTACACTGCCCACAATCAATCATTACAGCAATTAATCAACAAGGTTATGTCACCCACACCTCTGTTTCTGGGATGTGAGGCTCCAAATTCCAAATTGTCCACAACCTGTACAGCTGTTGCTGTACAAGAAATGGAAAGCTATGATCCTTTTATACACCCATTCTGCACACCCCTACCTGCCTTTCACATTGTTTTCCCTCTGCTTACCCCCATTTTACCACTTTCCTATCACCCCCTTTTTCTTTTCTGTTTTTTGGAAATAGTGCAGGTTTAAGCTGAGCTAAGAAACGTGGAGTGGCATGCAAACCCGCTTTAATCACCTTATATGTTCCTGACACTGTTATGCACATTAGCCAAACAATCATCCTTGCCATACCTCTCAACCATACCGAATTTCATGGTTTTTACTGGTTTTGAGGTCCAAATAATGGGGTGCCACGATTCCCAAGTGGCACCCCTTAATTTCTGATTTTCCCTGCTATTTTTTAAATGTCAGGATTTTGAACTGACCTCCTCACATGAGCGATGATGTCAGCTCCATGAACAGCATGCCAGCCTGTTGTAATTGGGCTTGGGGATACTGTGCGAGCATTTCCAGCTGTTCCAGGTAAGGATGTTTTCTTTCATGAGCTGAAAGGGAATGGTTCTGCTGTAAGGGGTCTCTGGGAATGTTCTTACTTAGTTCGTTGTTTATTATTTTTTTATATTGATATTCAACTTGGTTCATGAGCTGAGGGAATTTGGTTCAAGTTACGCTGTGGTTCATTCATCTTGCAGTGTGTCTCTGGGAGCATTACAGGGAAGCTGCTTGGTGTGTTGTGTGTGTGTAAAATGCCCCAGATAAATACACCTGGTGGCTAGAGTGAGTTACTCAGACTCAAACCCTGTACCTTGGGTACATGTAGCAAGAGCCTCAATTCCCTACTCACCACCACTTGTGAAAGTTGTCCAGATTTTTGCTTCATATTTTTATTCTGTTCTGTTCCTCATAAAATCTGTGATGGATTGAATTAATTAAATAATGATAGGCATTTGAATTTCAGACTTCATATTTTTCACAAAATACATGGTAAAACAAAACCTTTTATTCTTGCAATTTTCTAAGTTTATAAGATCAATATTTGAAATTTGTCCCTATTTTTGGGGCTGTATTCCCCCAGTATTGGCTTTGTCCAGGTTTTTTGTGCTAAGAGGTTGAGAGCTATGGTGAGAACTGAATTCACTAAATATGTTTGGGGGCTGTATTCCCCCATTATTGGCTTTGTCCAAGTGTTTTGAGCTAAGAGGTTGAGAGCTATGGTGAGAACTGAATTTGCTGAATATGTTTGGGGGCTGTATTCCCCCATTGCTGGCTTTGTCCAGGTGTTTTTTGCTAAGAGGTTGAGAGCTATGGTGAGAACTGAATTCACTAAATGATAGACATTTAAGTTTCAGTCTTCCTATCTTTCAGGAAACAGAGCTGATTTGGCATAGTGGTATGCTGCTCTGACTATAGTGCACAGGGTCCTGGGTTCAAGTCTTGGCAATGAAATGCATGGTGGTAACACAACATTTTATTCCAGCAACTTTCCAAGATTATACAAGCAATGTTTAAAATGTGTCCCAGGTTTTTGGGCTTTTGCCCTCCCCCCCAATACATTTTGGCTTTTTCCAGATTTCTTGTGCTGCAAAGTTGAGAAGTACAGTTGAGTGTCAAGTGGATTTTACAAGGAGCTGAGAGCTTCAGAAGAAGAGAAGTTTAGTGCTGCTTATGCCAAGTCTGCTTCCATTGTTACTAGCATAACAGATTGAATAATTGATTTTAGTGCAGAAGGCTGTGGGTTCTACTCCCACAGTATGTTGATGCATTGCTGATACTGTACTGTGTTGTACTTTTAAAGGGGGTGGATGCTGCAGTCCTGAGAATGTCCTCTTTGGCACCAATAACTAGTAATTATGAACCTGTTATCAGTTTGCAATTCATTCCCTATTGCAATATTACTAGCTTATCATTTTTTGATGCAACATGGGCAATTTATTCCTCAAGGGCAACAGGCACTTTATTTGTAGATGAAATAATGAAATATAAAGTTATTTGCTAGCAGCCACATCTTCATTAGTTACAGATCTCTTTAGTGTGGAATTATTTAGATGACTTTTACTTATACAGAGATTGTGCATATTTACTGATACTGGTGGATTGTAAAGGTTTGAGTATACTTTTATGATGGAAATGTTCTGAATTATTGGTGCATGCGTTTTGTTTCATTGTTTATTGGAAAAATGTTCAAAACAATAAATTTAAAATGCCCTCTAACACCTGTACTGTATTATACAAGGAGTATAATTTAATACATTCAGGAAGACGGTATCATAGAACACATGTATGTTTCGTGTGCAAGGGGCCTATGATTTGAAAACAGCTCAAAGTTAATCTTTATTTGCCACTGGCCAGATGTATTTTCTTTGAACGTGGGTTTCAATGCTGTTTCAATGAATGTGAGTTTCAAGGGTAGAGAAGTTTTAATGCTAAGTCTATTTTCATTGTGAGACTGTATTGCTTTGTTTAGCAGATGTCTATTAGTGTTTGTGCTGTAAACTGTAAAATAAAACTTTTAATGAAATCCAAATCATCATAGAAGTAAAACGTATGCATATTACAGTGTTTATGGTAAATAGGTTGAAATAGCCAAGTAATGGGACATTGGAATGGCTGCGGAGGGGAGGGCTCTATATGGGGAGGCCCCATTTGACCATGATTTTGTGAGGGGGGAGGGCAGCAAACTCAAAGACAGCCCCGGGTGGCACAAACTGTAGCTACGCCACTGATCAGTAGGCCATGAAGAATGACTTTTGGAGGTCCTAGCAAACTATAATATTGTTTTGCTAAGATTAGAATATTGCCTACCATTAAATACCCTACTTTTACCATAAAACACACAAACTGCAAGTCACCAAAAACAAAATCCTTAGGTCCATCATCTTCTCCCTTCCCATTGAACATCATTGCTACACACATTTAAAAGCAAATGGCTACCATTTACTACAGGGTCTGGGTTTCTGGGGCCATATTTTGGTTGTCTGTTCTTCAGTTTGCTTTTGAACATTGACATTTCACAATTCTATTGCAGTGGGTGGGGTTACATAATTATGTATGCAAAATTTATGTTAATCAGCATACAGATTTGTACCTATTTTTCATGATGTCTTTGTCCAGATTTTTGATATTTCCTGGTTGAGAGGTATGATCCCTGCCAAGTCTTGAGCACAGGACCCTGCCAACTACAGTGTAATGCATTAGCCCACTAGGACACTCAACTCTGATGAGTAGCAGTTGCTTCTATAAAAATATCCTGATTGCCAGTGAAACACTACTTTTACATATAATGGGATAAATTACAGCATATTTGGGACTGTGATGCAGACACCAAACCAGTACACAGCCAACTACATGTTGATGGATGTACATGAGGCCTTCAATAGCAGGTACAGCTCACAACTGTACAGACTGTTGCAGAATGTCCACAGTTGTGCCACCTACATTTGGCATGGTTGTCACAAAACCTATTCTGTGTATTGATGTACTGGCAAGTCAGTGCAGGTTGAGGTTAAAAATCATTGACAGGCAGTTCATTGTCACACATCATACCCATCTGAACACACATGTTCAAGCAAATCTTGTGTAACACACTGTAAGCTTGTTCATATGTCTTGCAAATACATCTGCTATAATATTACCTCAGTAGCTCCATCTGTTTCATTCCTAGCATACTTTACATTTTGACACCCACAGCTTCCATTCCACTCTGTTACATGGCAAGTACATGCTTGTCAGTGCAACAAATAAATAACTGAGCCCAGCAAGTTCTAGCAGAACTGGTTGATGCTATTGCAGTCACTGCCACCCATATTAAGCATATCAAAGGCCTATAGGTTGGGGCACACTTCACAAATATAGGTGTCCTAAATGTTACCTACCACTCTCTGCATGGCACTATTACATAACATATGTACCAGAGGCACATGCCTCACCTGGACTGTTATGGGTACCTTCACCCTGGGTATGCTGTGGCAACAGAGCTGACACTGCTCCCTCACTGACATATACAGCTTGCTGTCCCCCAATGTGTTCACAATCCCCAGTATGACTCCTGGCCAGAATCCAGTTGCTGCAGCCTGCAACATATGTGGCAATATGTTCAGCTACCTGCTACAGACCTAACATACCTCTCAAATACCTACAATAGGGAATCCACACAACACCCATACATAAAGGGGAGGGGGAAATGGTCAAGTGACAGTGACATATGTCACAGTCTTCCCCAACAAACATACACAGTTGATAGACCAGTGAGTGGCTGCTGCTGCAGCAGGCATAGTCTGATGCAAATGATGTATGACACTCATATCTGTCTGTTGCCTTACTGACCTCAACCCACATTGTTAAACAGTAAATTGTCACATAAGTAGAAAGTCTGTTCACCATGGCCAAACATAGCATGCAAAACTGTGGACATACCACATAAATCCAAATACTGGACAGTATTTCTACCTACCCTCTGTGATGCTGTAGTCCCCACACCTCGATAATGTCATTCTCACAGGCCAGGAAAAGGGACAAGGCCTACATGAAGGCCTGAAATATAGCACTGTATTACCATGTCATTGGCTAATGAAAATGCAACCCAACTGTTCTGGATGCAATTAGCAAGTGTGAGGCACGGATTGGTGCACAGGCAATGTTCATGAACATTACCTACAAAAAGCAAACTGTTGTCTATGGTACACAGGTCTGTGACTTTGTTTATGAAGACAGATTGTACTATCCTAGCATTATATCACAGGCTTTCTGCACATAAAGGAGAAAAGCACTATACCAGCTATGTAATAGAATTCCCCATTTAATGAGATGCAGATGGGGGGATGCAGTCATGGGAAATAGGGATTACAACACTAGGTCTGTATTACATATTGTGGAATGACATGTTATTGTTAGTCAGCTGTCCAGCACCTACAGGTTCCCCTTTTGGCTCTGTTGGCTGATACACAGATCAGAGCTCTGGCCCCTGAGTGCCTCCAGCATTGGTCAGCTCATGTACAAATGCTACTGGATTGTGTATTGACAATAGTGACAGTACGTACTGGTGGATACAGCTGGCATATCACATGATGTACTGTCAGTCTGCTCCTATCAGTCTGTGAGTATCACACAGGCATAGTTCAAACATTGTCCAGGTGTCACTGATGTACTCTGGATAGGTCACTGTGTACTCCACACCTGTATCTCATCACCTGAGCACTATGGCTAGCATACCTGTTGACCCCCTACAGCAGGACAACTGGTTATAGCCAGTTGTAGTGGGTGGACACAAACTCTGCCTCAGCAACAGAGTGCAAATATTGAGCATGCAATGTAAGGGAATGTATACAGTACCAGATATTAATGTACCACAGCTGTTGTCTGAGGTGTCTGGTGTGTGACAGCCAGATTCTCCACAGTCTGGAAACAACCATTGTGTATTGTCCAACTGTTTTCCAGGCATCCACATTTGTCTGGCAGAGAATCCACTATATCAGGCACATGTACATATTCAGCTAACATCCGTGTACTGCAGATGTCAGACACCTACGAGGAGGATACGCTACAGCACATTTGCAGTGCTGTCTATAACTGTGCCGCACAGATGTTGCTGGACTGTCCCCATACACCTGTAGTACCACTCACCTATTTGTCATATGGTGGTTGTATGACATGGTACTGAAATATCGCCAATAGGGGACACACCACAGTAGATGGCAATGATGAGTGTGGACACATAACAACATAGTCCATCACAGCACACAGGGCCATAACTGGTATACATACGATCATACGAGGTTACTAGACTATTGGCCCTGAGGCCCTCATAAGTCTAGTCCAGAGTTTAGCCCATGTGTATGCAATTCAGCACCCAATTCCCCAGTCCAACAGGGTCACGGTTGGTATCTCAAGGGTGTATATTCTTTTAAACATCCTGTTATCCAGGTTTTGCTTGAAAAGGTGTAAAGAGATACTATGCCTGATGTGTACAGAGTGTCCAATCCCCAGGTGGGTGAGTGTGTGGGACAGACATCTGACCTGCCAACAAGTTCTGTTGATGTCACAAATCAGGTTGAGGGTGTTTGTGTGTGTGTGTGTGTGTGTGTGTGTGTGTGTGTGTGTGTGTGTGTGTGTGTGTGTGCATGTGTGTGTGTGCATGTGTGTGTGTGTGTGTGTGTGTGGGTGTGGGTGTGTGTGTGTGTGTGTGGGGGGGGGTTAATAGAGTAGAGCTTGACTTGCACTTGTGCAGCAGTCCCATCAAGGTGGAGTCCATGATCTCCTTGTATGCCAGACAGAGGTCACCTCTGAGGAGTCTGTATGAAACTGGCTAGAGGGATGGGCTTATAGCCTATCTGTGTATGGTAGCTGTTTGAGGTCCTGGTATTCCATAGTGAGAAACCTCTGTTATCTCCCCTGCTGCTGCATGTACTTTGCAAGATACATGACAAAAAGGGGCATTATATGCAATAATGGACCTTATTAGGAGGGATGACAAGGATGTTATGAACCCCATGTCCCTGGATGACATACCCTTATGTATGAGGTGGGTCATGAAGTAGGCTTTCCTTAAAACAGAAGAAACATGGTGGTCAAATGTCATGTTGCTATCAACCTGTGTGCACAAATCACTCTCGACTGATTGCATGCTTAGGATGTTGTTAGTACTATAATAATATGTGGGGACGTCACTCTCCCCAAAGGGGATGATGCTGCATTTCATGGTATGCAGCCTGTGGCCATGTTTCTGGCACCAGTCATGTGTCTGCATGAGACCCTCTTGGCAGATGTCCACATCACTAGGGAATGTGGTGAAAGCACCCAACATGCATTCTTATGCATACATGGTCAGCCATAGCCCACTGGTTGTGCCCTGCACCTCAGAAGGGTAAATTACACATAATAGAAGGCCAAACACAGAACACTGGGTTATGCCACTAGTTATGGGTCTACCACTTAAGGTAGCTTCCCGTATGTGGACTAGGTGGGGTCTGTCAGTGTGCCAGTGTGCTACCCATCTGGTAAGATATGGATTGATGCTTATTTGGGCACATATATCTATTATGTGCAAGTGAGAAATACTGCCAAAGTCTTTGACCAGGTCAAGGTAGATAGTGTGCACTGCCTTCCCCTCATCCATGGCTTTGGTGACTGTGTCATACAGGTCAACCAAATGTAACAGACATGATCCCCCTTGACAGAGCCTAACTGTGCATGATCGAGTGTGTGGAGGTCGCCAATGTGCTTCTTAATGAACTTCATTATAAACTGTTCCATGGCCTTGCAGATCAACCTAGTTAGGCTGATGGGTCTATAATGTGCCAGATTGGTGGATGACCCACCTTAGTGTAAAAGGGTGACAGTGGGTGTCCTCCACTCAGATGGGACAAAGGCAGTATTCAGGCTTTGGTTGAATACAGTGCCTTCTGGTGCGGCAAGGTCATGCTTGGGGTCAGGTAGGATGCATCCTGTGATGTACTTGGCTCCCATGGTGGCTGTATACCATGACTATGAGATGGCACTGATGACCCGGTCCCTATGTATAAGGGGAAGCAGGCAGGTACTGGAGATGTCTTGAAGTACTGATTGTGGGAACAGGGGGTGAAGCTTACACTGACTCTGTCAGGCATCGAGTATGCTATATCTACAGCACTTGTATATCTGATTTCCTTGACCACCACTACTGAGCAGATCTGCGTGCTTCCTGTGATGTTGCAGAGATATGTGAAGAAAGATATATGATTGTCTGTAGTGGATGTCGCCAATGTGGGCTCGAGTTTTTTTTGTAGGGTTCCAGTAGTGCTCTTATTTGCTTGTGCAGGCTAAGGAGACATTGCTTCATATTGGGCACCTGCACTCTCTTTGTCTCAGACAGCAGTATGTCATACCTGTTATAGACACTATTTATTGCAGATGTCCACCACACAGGTTTGCATATCCTTGCAGAGGATGATGTAGCCCTGTCAGGTATACCTGACTCCATGCATGTACACAAATGCATGTATAGCATTTTTGTGTAGTTTTGGATATTGGTGCCAGTTCCAAAAGAGGGGATGGGGGCTGCAAAGCTGCTTATACCATCTCTCAGGAGGCTGTAGTCAACTATGGAGATGTTTGTATGTCTGACCCTAACTAGATGGGTAGTGTAGGAGATGGTGACTGCAAACATAACTGCTTTATGGTTGCTTTGAACACAGAGGATGATACTGTAGGGATGCTGCAGTGGTTACCCATTTTGTTTAATATCATCTTCAACAGACCTTCACCTCATGTGGGGCTAGTACCTAGCTGCTCCAAGATGTTTGTATTTCCACTGTTGATGGATCTCTGGGCATTTGTGTGCTAGCATGAGTACATCCTGCAATGTATGTTTGGATAGTTAAAGTCACCCAGGATCAGGGTACAGACTTGAATCCTGATAGAGTTGATCAGGTCTATATAGGCAGAATGGGCTTCCTGATCTGTGGGGGCTGGAAGCTACCTATGCATTAAATAGATCTCTTTGCAATGGTTAACTGCCCCTGCAGTGTCCCCTGTGTGTCTTACTGTTTGAACAGCCTGGAGGTGTGTATGTCATTCATATATAGTGAAACCCCACATCCCATGGCTTTACTGCCCACACCTTGGGGTATGACTGTATGATAGGATGGTTGACCATTTAAAGCTGGGGTGCTCTCTGCAGCTTTGAACCATGTGTCTGTGGCTGCACAGATGTCAGCATTTCCCAGGGTTAAGACTGCTTGCAATGAGCACAGATTCATGTTTAGACTCCTAGCGTTTAACAGCATGGCCTTCAATTTGTGATGTGCTGAGAGTTGCATGTTGGTAGTGTTAACCTCACCACTTTTCCTAATAAAGGCACTATGGGGTGGCAAGAACCATTGGCAGACACCTGAAGGCCAGTTGAGACAGATGGAGGCCTTCTCTGACAAAGTATTGTGGTCTGTTGATCATATAATTTCAGACTGTCAGGTACTGGACCTCCTGGAATGGCACCTGAAATCAAGCCAATTGTTAAGGTCACTCATTTCTTGATTGTATTGTGGCATCATTCTGGGTGACACCAGAATGCTGCATAGGGCTAGGGGCATACCTGGCTTGAACACATAATCAGCGTGTTGAATCATGCCTCACTGCAGATAGTCCAGGAGTTACATCTCAAGTCAGGCACACCAACATGGACTGTGACGGACTCCTAACAGTACAGAAAATGCTAAGTCCATACAGATAAATGGCCCAACAGAAAAGCGAGACAAAATCCAGTAGAAATAAATGAAGGACCAAACCACAGCAAAAAAGAATAACATAAACTAAGTTTAATTGTGAGTGATTTTACAGCAATTCAAGCCACTTCATCAGACAGTTCAACAGAACACAATACATCACATTTAAAGTAAAACATGTCTGGCTAATACATTCATGTCAATACCTTTATTAATACCTTTATTAATATTATAAACGTGTTCTCTTATACGATCCCTAAACCTTCTGTCTTGCCAATAGAGAAAGACAAATATGTCTGACAGTAGGCAAGGTACACCACAAAGTACACCACATGGATAAAGTTACAACTAGCATATAATTTGAACTCCAAAGTTTTACCTGCGTCAAGATGTACAAATCTGCTAGTAGTGTCTATCAGAGGGCAAAAATTACATTTATTGCAAGGAAAAATCCCTATACTACTCACATCTACTCTAACAAAAGTTTCAGGTTTAGAGTAGCACAACATTCTCTTAAATGATTTTTTATTCTTAAAGGAAAACCACATTTATAATATCAATAAAGGTATAGATATGAATGTATTAGCTAGACATGTTTTGCAGAATGATCCTACACATCAATTTAAGTTCATGGCTATTGAGACTATCAAGCCTAAGGAATGAGGTGGGGACATTAGGAATAGGACAGAGACTTCAGTACTGAAATGGATCATTAGAATGTGAGCTACTGCAGTGAGAGGCCTTAATGATAAGATTTCAATTAAACCTATACTACAAGCCAGGGAATTTATTAGGTAGTTTTATATATTTGTTGCAAGTTTTTTATATATATCCTATATATGTCAGTTTGATAGTATTGTTTTTACCCATCTGCTTTAATAAGTGTTTTACATAATAAATGGGTGCATGCATTTTAATGGTTATTTTGTGCTTTAAATGTAACGTATTGTGTTCTGTTGAAGTGTCTGATGAAGCGGCATGAATTGCTGTGAAAGTGCTCACAATTAAACTTAGTTTATGTTATTCTTTTTTGCTGTGATTTGGTCCTTCATTTATTTCTACTGGATTTAGACTTCCAACTATACCTGTTGTTGAGAGACAGCAGTGTGTATGTGATATGTCAGATTCTGACACCTGACAGACAAGTAACTGTGACCTTCCCCATATGCAGCCTGGTGAGAGGCACATTTGTGTGTCTCACAATGGAGTCTCCTATGACTAATATGTTTGACTAAGGGTGATGCCTTTGTGGTTGTGGGTCACAGGTGTGTGGCTATGCATGGTATGTGCTGTGGAGATCACGTGTGTTTTTGCCTTGGAGGTCTCCTTTGTTTGTGGATGTGTATGTTGAGGACCTCCACATATATGGGTGTGTGTTGTGTAGGTGTGGGTGGTGTGTGAAGTGTACTGATTGTGTTAACAAGCTGTTTAGTGCCACATATCCGGGATTGACAGGGAGACAGCATAGGCTCTAGGTTCCTAATGTCATTGCATCTCTCACAAATTGTGTTCCTTGGTGGTGTTTGAGATGGTTGTCCATGTACATGAGGCAGTTGCTACACTGTGCCAGGATGTCCATATCAACAAGACTGGTAGAGGAAAGTGTAGGACATTGTCAAGCCATAATTTTCAGAATCTGAGGGAGGAAGGCCAGGGAGACCTAAGGGGTGGGCTTACAGCCCAGGTGTTTAAAACAAAAGTCGGAGGCTGACACTACTGTATACATTGTGGGCAGGCTATAAACAAGCTGTAATAGGTGCGACTGAAAAGATGCAGTTGAACACCTTAGAGAACATGGAGCAAGTAGCAGGAAACAGCAAGATCAGGTGTGTAAGGCAAGATGTATTGCTATTCTGTTGCTTATAGCCACATACATACATACTATGGTGATAGATGGCGGGGTATGATGTGGTAATTAGAAGAGGATAGTGCTGGCAAATGTGGATGTGCAGGATGTGCACATAATAGAGAGCAATGCATGTGGTCCTGTGATGTGTTCACCTCTTCTTGTCTTTCAGGAGTGATTTACAGATGTAGGAACCCTCCATTTTCAGCAGTGGAGAATGATGCCATAGTTGATGGACTGAGACTCCATCACCAGATCTTGATGTCATGGCATCTGTAAATCATGTTGGGCTACAGGAAATTAGCTATGAGCACATCTGACACTGGGCCACAGATATGATAAATAATGCACAGCAAAGGGAAGCAGCTGTGGCCAGGGACATTGCTGGCACCGGTGGGGGGCCTGCAACACAAAAACCACTCTCAACCACAGAGGGGTTCTTAGCAAACCTGGGTTCAGCACACCATCTCACAAAGATCCATCACCCCATATGTCATGGAGGTGGGCGGCACAGCTTCCACAGTGGAGGAGCATCCAGGTAAGTCTCTTGTGGTCAGCACTGTAATACTGCAGCAGTCATAGTGGCATCCTCTGCATACCTGTACATGGATGTCAGGTCAATGTGCATTTGGGGGAGGAGTTTGTAATGCACACATGTGCACACATAGTGTGAATGCCAGCAAGGTGGGCAGTATCACAGTTCATACTGTACATGTTGATCTATGCACATATTATCCTGTACCAATGCCACATTTGTGTCTGCTGACAATACCTCTCCCCCACAATTCCATAGGTACCTCTGGTGTGGCCGAAGTCCAACATCCTGTAGCCGGTGAGTGTGAAACTGTTTTGTTATGGATCATCTATACCCTAGGCATGTTAAGGGCTGCCAGTTTGCAATGGACACAAGTGTGAAGCTTAGCCATATTGCAATATTTGTATGTTCACTTGTGGAGAGGTTCACTGCAGTGCATTACTTCTGTAATCACAGTAGCATATTTGCAGGAGTAGTAACATATTTGTACATATTTTTATGAAGATATAGGCAGTCTGCTATAAAGGGGGGCATTAGTATGGTGAAAACAGGTGCACTGTGTTTTAGGTGAAGGTCCATCACATACACTGACATGTTGATCATCTCACAGGTGTATAGTACTGGCAACATTAACTGGACATAGCTGCACTTCATGTTTTAAGGGGCTGCCTTGTCTGTATCTATCATTCTTGGCAGAGACAGTTCCCATGTTCATGGCCAGAGATGGTGAACTGTACATTGTGACATGTACAGTCCACAGCTGTACAACATACCCTCATGTAGGGCTAGCATGTGGCTTGACTGTGTATGTACACACACTCACACATCACTGTAACATGCAGGTCACCACCAGACACAGACAGCTCCTCTCCATGGTGCAGCTGACCAGCACCCCTCCAGAAACACACACAATGTCAACTGCATGGCACAGCCTAGGCCTTGTAATGATACTTGTGCCACATCCCTGTCATCCATATCATCAATGCAGGGACATGCAAATATGTGTCTGATGCACAGGGTGACTATAGGTACAGTTAATGGCATTTTGTAGTGCAGTACTGTTATGCCCTGTAAGGTGATGTCTGCTGGCATCTGTCATGAGTACACATCAAAGTGTATGTAGCTTTGTTCCATGATGCTGCATTGCTTTTAGTATTGCTGACTGACTGTTGTCTCCCAGGCCTGTTTCTGTTCCAGGTGTCTATGTGTCTATGCTGTGGGGACCTGGTCCCAATGCAGTGGCTCAGGAAGACACTGTGGAAATGCAGATATGTCACTTTGCCAAGGTACAGTTGTCTATGTGCATAGTTACCTAAGTGCATATGTGTAGAAGAGTGCATCAGGCACAATGGGGGCAGACAGCATAATCTTTCATGCTTACCCCTTGACACAGCATGCTACTCCTGATACATGTCACCTGGGAGTTCAGTAGGATCATTGGTTCATAGGCTTATATAAGGTTACTAGGATAATTGACCTGGGTCCCTTACAAAGCTAGCCATTAGTTTATCCCCAACAAAATCATCAATCAGCACCCATTGTCCCTGTCATTGAGTGACACAGGTGGAATCCTGGGACAGATTTCTGTTTTTCCCATCCACTCATCACAGTTGTGCTTGAAGAGGGACTGCATGGTACTCTGTTTGATGTGTATGGGAAGTGCATTCCTGAGATAGGACAGCCTCTGGGAGACAAACATGTCTCTCCAGCAGGTTGTGTTGATGTCATTTATCAGATTCAGGCCTGTCATGCTGGTAATGTGTGAGGAGTTAGACTCGCATATATGGGGCAGCTGTTGAAGGGCAGGGTTCAACATTGCCTTCTAGGCATGACATAACCCACCTCTGGGCAACCTGTCTGATACTGAGTGGAGCACTACTGATTTGAGCCTATCTACATGGGACAGGTGTTGGAGGCTATGGATCACCTTTGTATTACCATGGTCTTTCCATTTGATGCAGCTGTCTGGACAGGTAAATAACAAACAGGGTGTTGTAGTAAATTATGCATCTACTGACTGAGGACTATACAGAGGTAATGACCACCATTTTTGTAGATGCAATCCCTTTATCTATGATGTGAACTACGTACAAGGCTTTTCTGACCACTTCCACTACATGATGGTTGAATGCAACATTGTTATGAACCTGAGTGCCCAGGTCTCTCAACACAGGTTGTGTGTTTAGGGAGTCTCCATTGCTGTGGCAAACAGTGGGGCTATGTCCTTGCTGAATGATGTTATGGGTACAGTTTCCTGTGTTTAGCTTGAGGCCAGGACCCTGGCACCAGTCTGTACTTGATGTAAGACCATGCTACAGTGTGTTAACATCATTCAGTGGATCAATGACAGACAGCACACAACTTATAGTCACCACAGCCTTGGTCAGTACCTACAAATGTGGGTGGTGGCAGTTAGCATTCATGCCTAGATACATGTAGGTTATTTTGAGACAGCAGATACAGGGCCCCAACATGTATATATATATATTGCACATACATAGGCAAGACAGACTAAGGTTGCCACCTTATTAAATGTCCAATGTGGGACACTTCTTGTAGTATTGTGAGAGTTTTCAGGACAAACCATACCCACAGCAAGTACAAAAGGACTTCTCTTTTTCTGTTAAAATGACAGCTTATTTTTCTAGCTTTTGCCTAAATTATGCTATTTCTCATAACATTAAGGTGTTTCTGATGTAAAAAGACTGCTGTATGCAACTATTACACAAATGTAGAACATGTTTGTTGTCCTACACTCTCAGGAAATATGTATTGTTTTCAGAGGAAACACCGGGCCAAACATAGACTACAACCTGCTTGGTGGGATAGGTGGTGACCCTAACAAAGTCACACTGCTATAAGGGGATATATGGACACACACACACATACTCATGAACTGCTCTTGTTGAGAGTAGAACTCCTACCTGTCTAGTTCTGCATACTATAGTGCTACATACATATTGCATGTGCCATGGAGCTTATATGTTTTTGTAGTGTCTGCCACTACTATTCAGGTTTAATGACATCTGCAGGCACTGTAAAGGTTGCCACTGGGTGGGTTAACAGGTTTGCACATGCTCTTAACATGGTATAACTGCTGCACACACACAGGAAAGACAGCCACACTGCTGCAAAGGGATATGCATACACACACACACACACACACACACACACACACATACACTAACAGAGTTGCCAGTTTTGAGAATAGAACCCCTACCTATCTAGTTATATATACTATAGTACCACGTACATATCACATACGTCATGGAGCTATTATGCTTAGAGACTATCTAACTGTACTTCTAAGGTGGATGACATTAGTAGGCCTTGAATAGGTTGGCAATGGGGGAGGTTAACATGTTTGCACAGGCCCTTAAAATGGTATAACCAGTGCGCACGCGCGCGCGCACACACACACACACACACACACACACACACACACACACACACACAGAGGCAAGATAGCCACAATGCTAAAGGGGATATACTTACACACATATACACTGACTGACTTGCCAGTTTTGAGATTAGAATCCCTACCTATCTAGTTGTATATAATATAGTGCTATGTACTTATCGCATGCGCCATGGAGCTTATGAGTCTGAGAGTGTCTAACTGTGCTTCTAAGGTGGATCACATCAGCAGGTCCCATAAAGTAAGCCAATGGGAAGTTCACAATTGGCCACAGGCCTTAAAATGCATTGGCATTACACACACATAGGCAAGACATACACATTGCTACCAGGGGATATACTTACATACTTACACACACACTCTCACTGAGTCTCCGTTACTGACAGTAGAACCCCTACCTATCTAGTTGTATATACTACAGTGCTACATATGTGTTGCATGCGCCATGGAGCTTATGTGTCTGAAGAGTGAATATCTGTGATTCTAAGGTGGATGACATCAGCGGGCCCTGTAAAGTAAGCCAATGGGGGGGGGGGTTAACAGGTAGGCACAGGCCTTAATATGTATTGGCATTGCACACACATAGGCAAGACATACACACTGTTGCAAGGGGATATACCTATACACACACACACACACACACACACACACACACACACACACACACACTCACACACACACACACACACACACACACACACACACACACACACACACACACACACACACACACACACACACTCACTCACTTTCCATTACTGGGATTAGACACACTTCCTGTCTAGTTGTATATACTGTAGTGCTATGTACCTATCTCATGCACCATGGAGCTCATGTATTTGAAGAGTGTCTGCCACTGCTGTTGGGGTAGATGACATCAGCAGCTGTCAACAGGGAGGACATTCTTGTGAGGGACAATGGTCACAGGGCCATAACAGCAGTGGCCATTGCATAGGCATAGATCTAGTGGGCATGTGTATACTGCTGTATGTAGAATATCTACACAAACGCACACGATGGCTGATGGGAGATTAGAACCCCCACCTACCTAGTACTACACACTACAGCTCACCGTACTAATGGCATGCATCACTGTTACAACTGGTGCACAAGTGGCTGAAGCAATACATCAGTCTATGCCTTTCTGTGTGTCTCTATATATCTTATATGTGCCATATACTGATAGATAAGGACAATCATGTTTGATGGGGATGGGGAGAGACAGTTAAGTATACATAGCTGTCTGTATGCAAAGAGATATGTGGACATCTCAGTTCTATAGCCAGATGTGGCTTCAGCCAGGGGCTGACATTAGCTAAGTGCAGGATCATGCCCAGTATGACCATCAGTACTTACTTACAAGGGAACTCCAGGTCAGACCTAGCTGTAATCCAGTCCAGGATTTTGTGTGTTACAGCCAATAGGCTGCTACACCTGATTACACAACCCAGCACCTCCCTGATATGATGCCCATGGGATTTCCTGCCTGTATGCTGTTCGTAATATCTGACTCATATATAGGGTGTGTACTAAGTGTATTACACTGCACAGGGTTTTGCATCATATGTCTGGTACATTTTACATAGCAATATGATTTCCTATACATCAGTGGCAAATCATTATAGATTGACATGAGGAACAGCTGATAGACATTTGGGTTATTGACTCCATACACTGCCAGGAATACATGCTACTACACAAACTTTCTATTCTACACATTCTACATTTGTCTTGCCAGTAGTTCCTCCTTCTCCTTATATGTATGCCTTTGTCCTGCCCTGCTCCACTTACTAGCTTTCTCCACAGTTGCTGCTGTATGTAGTTATAAGTATGTTGTGATTAGGGTATGTGATGTAACACCACACACAGGGTTACAGACTTCACACCTCTGACTGTACCTGTTTTGCAAGATGTCCAGTCTTGTTCCCCATATGTCTGCTCTGGTCCTCAGATGGTTTGTGTTGTAGTGTTATTATAAGGCTACATGACCCATACCTCTCAACCTCTTAGAGCCAGAAATATGGACAAAGCCATATATAAAAGTGGGACACAGACACAGGCACAGACATAGTGACAAGTTTTTAATATTGCACTTACAAACTTAGACGGTTGGCAGAATAACAGGTTTTGTATTAGTATGAATGTTCTGATGGGTATGAAGTGTGCATCTCATTATTTTCTCATGTCAGCTTTTATAGATTTGCCACTGGTTTTGCCAGAAACATGCAATATTATAAAAAACAGACAATAAATAAGAGGCAAAAATGTGGACATTCTGCTACACTCTGTACATTTGAGGGGTATGATGGTGCCTACTTACAGGTTGTAAATACTGACACAGTTAGGTGACAGCCTTGACATCCTGCTGCTACTCTAACTTTTTACAACCTACTGTTCTACTAGCCACCATGTAGGTAACTCACAGCCAGCTGTGGCCCCCTGTCCCTCCAATATCTCTGGCTTTGTCCAGCTTTCTTGCTGTAAGAAATAGTGACATATGGACAGTCTGTAGAACTCCTAACGTAGGTGTAGCTCACATGCAAAATACTAGGCACAGCCAGTCTTGAACCATGAGCACCATCAACCATGGTAATGAACTTAGCCTATTAAACCACAACAGCCACCAGACAGTGCAGTTTAATTCCTGACACTATCAACCACAGACATACATAACACATCGACCTCTGCATATTGTGGACATGGAACATGTCACCAGGTTGATTGAGACAGCCCTGGGATTGTGTTGTCTGCTCCTATTATCTTGAAAACATAATGTTACTGCAGTTGTATGGGAACATGGGTGTGTTGGGGGTAGGTGACTCTAGCATTGACAGTCAAGCATCTGTCCTATGACCCTGCTGCTTGCACTTCCCTTTCATAATGCAGTGGGTTTGCTGGCTAGGGGCCTACTGCATATTATGGGGTGGCCAGTATTGGACAGAGAGTTCCTGTTGTCCCACATAGCAGTCAGTTGTCTGCATCTATCCCAATAGCCCACTCTATTCCCTTGCATACATGCTGCAGGTCCATATCCATAGTGTAGTACCTCATACATTTGTTGTAACAAAAAGTGACTTACCTTGTGCCTGCAGCAGTTGATATAATGGTGTTTCAGGGCTGAGTCTGTCTGATGCATGCAGTACACAGCCAATACATGTTAAGGTACAGGTTGTGTGTTGTAGCTGACATCCTTATGTTAAGGTACAGGTTGTGTGTTTTGGCTGACATCCTTATCTTAAGGTACAGGTTGTGTGTTGTGGCTGACATCCTTCTGTTAAGGTACAGGTTGTGTGTTGTGGCTGACATCCTTTTTCGTATGTATGTGAATTGGAGTCAGGTGTCAGTCCCTAGGTCCCTAGGATGTCAGTGCATGTGCTATGCATTGCCTTTTTGCAAGGCCAGGGTATACTGGGCATGCCTACATCTGCCTACGGGACAGGCTCAGGGGGTTCCTCCTTTGAGTCTCCCTGTGGCTGTGGGGACCGTGGCACTGGTGGGGGTATGTGTGTCCATTCCCTGTGATGTTCCTGCCGCAGCTGTTTTCACAGGATCATATTGTGTAGCATGGCACATACTGTGAACATGTGCACACATGTGGCTGGAGAGTACTACAGTGCTCCAACAAATATATCAAGGCAGTGGTGACTAAAGCAGCCTAAACACATGCTCTATGATGTACTTGTTTGTGAGTGCGTCTCATTATGGCATTCTTTGGTGGGTGTGTGTGCGCATTTTGATAGGTGTCATCATCCACAGTTCCAGTGCATAGCCATCATCCCCCAATAGATGGCCATATGGAATGCCCCCCCGGCAAACATCTGGTACAGCTGTGATGAGTGCCAAATGTGAGGGTCGTGATAACTGCCAGGGTTGCCAGCACACACATTCATGATAATGTGCTGGGCATTACACACAGCCTGGCAGTTGATGGAGAGATACCCCTTGCAGTTGACATAGACTCTACCCTCTTCACTGGGTGGTGCTTTGATGTGCACATGAGTGCAGTCTATGGTACACAGTACCTCAAGGTAGTGTGCTACATGGTGGAAGAGAACCATATTCCTGACCCTCTCCTCAGGGGTACAGGGTAAATAAATGTGCTCACTGGCATGTGCGTGCATGACATCCAGGAACTGGTGGAGTACCCTGGATGCAGATGCCTGTGAGACCCCATTATGTCCTGAGTTGGTCTTTGAAAAGTACCTGTAGCTAATATTCTAAGGGCTACACATACCTTTGTTTCCATTGGGATGGGTTCCCCTCTGTTGGCTCTGGGTCTGAGTTGAGGGCGGCAGAGCTCGGTGAGTTCTTGTAGTATGTCCCTGTCCACTATGTAGTGCTCTACCATCTCCAGCTTATGTAGTACCTGGAAGGTTACTCTGGGCCTGAACACTCTTTTCCTTCTCAGTCTGGGCCTATTGTCAGCATCAGCATCAGCAATGACCTCAGCCTCTAGCACATACAGATGTAGCAGAGCAGCAGCAGCCCCTATCATTTTTTTCAGTTAAAATTTCCAAGTGTGTATTCCAATGGTACAGAGTATGTGGGAAAAATCAGATTGTAGGGTGTATGTATACTTCATAGTGGTGTGCTGCAGATGCAGCCTATGTGATTGTCTCACTATGATGCATTCCACCTGACAGGTATATCATTGGGAGGTTGAATACGCCAGTGTCTGTTGAACAGGACTTATTAGTCATTTTTACTTAATTGGCTTCCCCTAGCTATTTCTTTTTTTAATTTTTTTTAATTCACTGCTAAGCACTGTGGGGTGCTGCACAAACCTGCGGCACTAGTATAAACAGTGGTCAACAGTTTGGACCCTCCCCCATGCACGGGCATGCTCAGCTTTTCTTAAACCAGCTAAAACACAGGCTGCAGGACTTAATACAGCTCAGCAGCATCGGACACCCCCCACTTAGCTGTGCTTAGCTGAGCTCAAACAGGCACCACTGAGCTCCAATCCACGTAAACTTAAAGTGACACACCCCCATTTGATGTCAGCTACCTGTTCTACTACTGCCTATATGGTTCTAGCCCTACCATGGGTTGTATCTGCAGACACAGTGGCTCTTTTTGCTATTTAATAACCCCAGCTCATTTGCATGCACCAACTTCAATATACCCTGGATATTTTACTACTCCAGGTCTGTCTCCTTAGCAACCACTACAACCTACCATTGTACACTCTACACTCTGCATACAGGACACTATCATGCATTATTTTTGCAAATTTATTATTTTTGGTTTTTCAACTCTTTAATTTTTTTTTGCATAATGGCATGCTTGTGTGTTACTGCGTGCCACACAAATATAATATATGTATTTAAAAAATAATAATATTTTTTTATTGGTATGCATTGCTTTTTGGACTCACTAGTCATAGTTTTGACCATTTGCATGCCTACAGTACAGGATCCAACCTTCTTTTTGGGCTTTTACAGCCCCTGTTTAAACTTTACATTAAGGTACATGGTTTCTTTCCATGTACATTTCTGATGCCAACATGGCACCTACAAAGGTGCCTTTCTGCTTACTGGATCACAAATCACCCTCATTTGAATGGATTTCACCAGATTATGAGGTGATTTGCATTCCACGGACACGTCTGTGTCCACATGCTCGTGCACACCCATCTGCTCTCTTTATTGGATCACTCGCAGTCCGATTTCCATGTTGGGGCCATGCCACTATGTCTACATGAAAAACCACTCCATGTAGGCTTTATTGAATTACTCCCTGTGTGTAAACAGCATAATTTGTTTTTAAATTCCAGTCTGGAACAAGTACCTAAGGTTTCTAGAAGGGGTAGTCACAGGAGTGTAGTTCAACAATCAGATACACTTTGACAGTTACAGTTAAGAGCAGATAAGGCACCTGATTTAAATGAGGCAAGGAATCTAAAATGCAAATAAAATACAACAGGTTGAAGGTAAATACATTAGGCAATGAAATATTATTTCCATATATTTGTTAAGAGAGTTGTAATGGGTTTTAGGTGATGTGTCTTCAAGTATAGTGTCATACTGATTAATTAAAAGGTAAATATTGCTGGTCATGTTTTACTTGATTTACTTCAAGTGATTGTTATAGAGGTCCTGAGTTGAATTTGTATTTTGTTCTGAGGATGGTTCATCATTGTTGTGAGTCTTGGATGCTTTTCGTACACAACAGTGCAGGTATTAATGTACTGCTTTTTTCTCTCTTATTGCAGGTGACCATGGGGGTTAGCGTCTGTCCCCTTCACAACCTGATGTCAGTGTCTCTTCAGACCCTGATGATGATGGTGGCCACAGTGAGGCACAGGTGGGGGTGTCGAGGCTGAATCTGTCCCAGAGGTAGACATCCCTCTTCTGCCCCCATTGTCACTGCACACAGTCTGTACACCCACACATACCTTGTCCCTGGAGGGCACAGATACTGGAAAGTCAGAAGCTGGGGATGTTGGGCAAGAAAGTATGGCAACTATGGCTTCAATTAGTTTAGACACCCACCATAGGCAGATAGCTGGTGAGGTCTTGCACAGGCTGATTGACAGGGGTTCTTGAAGGAGGCCCGCTGTCTCTCCACCTCCTGTTGCAGGTGTCAAATCATAGGTCACTCGGTGCATGTTTCAGGCAGTCATGAAGGTACAGCTATTTTCTGAATGAAACACCAGATGTATACTTATATTTATGTATGCTGCACAGTTTGACATCAGTGACTGCATCCACCACATTGGGGACATCTTTGTTCATTTCACTGATGCAGTGGACAGAGAGTGGGCTGAAACAATGTCTGTCTTGGACAGTACATTGTCTGTGCTGGAATGTCTGGTTGGAGTTGCACATCGGACCCATGGACGTAGGTCAGCAATCCCATCTATGGAGAGTCCATGAGGCCGTGCACACTCATGCTCCCATAGAGGCAGTACATCCAGCATTGCAGAGGGGAGTGTGTTGTCTGCACCATAACTTGGCAGGCCATGGGTTGTGGTCCTGGGTGGTCCTGTGGGGGGCATCATCCCAGCAGACAGCAGTCACCATCAGGTACTAGCACCACTTCTGATATTGGGCATGGAGGTGCCAGTGCAACTCCTGGCAGAGCCAGTTCCCATGTTCAGGGCTGGAGACAGTGAACTGTCAACTCTACCATGTATGGTCCAAAGCTGTCCAACACACACATGTGTAGGCTAGCACTGAGCTTGACTGTGTACATGCACACACTCACACATCACTGTCAAATGCAGGTCATCTACAGACACACACGGGACCTCTTAATGGTCCATCTTACATGCTCCTCTCCTGACCCACACATTTGCTGTCTACCGTTTGAAACAGCCTAGACCTCCTGCACCCCCACACAACACTCTCTGCAAGTTATGATACCCGTGCCACATCCCTGTCATCCTCACCATCAATGCAGTGAAATAAAGCTATGTGTCTGATGCACAGAGTGACCGTATTAGTTAACATGTACTTGTGTAATGCAGTGTTGGTTCACCATGCCACTTGTAGTGGTTACTGACAGATACTGTATGCTGGCATTTGTCATGAGTACACCACATACATTTGTTTACCTTATATTGTATGATGTTGTACTGGCTCTATAGCATAGTGGATGGATGACTCACTGTAATGACATTAACTTAGTATGTGATGTTAGTACTACATGCTTGTGTGAGAGATTTGTCTAGCAGACTGGACCACACCCTTGGAGCAGAACCCTGCCTACTGGCACACAGAGCACCTCAGTGCACTTCAGCACATGCCATCTGTCTGATTGGCTAGGTGACTGTCATCTCAGCACAGCGCATCTGCCTATGTCCCTCTTGGACTGGGGCAATATCTGCTGATACTGTTACTGTGGGTATGTTGATGTCTATGAACGTTAGGGCTGTATGACAATTATTCTAGTTCAGTTCAAACATCCTATGGTTCCATAACATGATGTGCAATGCTCTAACAGGCTCACACACAAGCATGGCTACTTTGAAGTGTGCACCACTTTCAACCACTGAGTACAGGACATGCCAAGGCACACATGTATTGCAAGTTGACTGTATGTAGATGTGAACACTTACCTATGTAATGGTACATAATACAGATCACAGTACGTGTTTCATGCAACACACCACATGTCTGCTAGTACTATCAGTTTAGGACATGTAATGCTTGATGACATAAGCAGGCCTTGTTGTGGTCAGTCCTTTGGGGGGGGCACATCACCCGCTACAAATAAAAGACTGCAAAACCCTACGTATGTCACCAAGATTATGCTATATGGATATATAAACATGCACCAAGTAGGCTGGAGTGAGATTAGAACACCTACTTATCTAATGTTATACACTACAAATCATAGTATTTATTTCACATGCTACAGATTGAGTCTGTTGTATGTGTGATTGTAGGCATACTACTTGCCCATTACACAAACTAGGCTTGTGTTGCACAGCATCTGTGGCCTGCAGAGTGATATTGTTTCATACAGTTATCTGCATCTAGTATCCTAGCAGTTAGATATCTGTTTTTATCATAGCTATGTGCGTACACTTACCAGTATGACCATATGTGGCTGCTTGCAGTTACATAGAGGAATCTGTGGGCAGGGACAATGTGCCCTGTCCATACGTGCATTGACAACATTATACATTACACCACCGGCTCACCTGTGTCTGTCTATGCGGTGACATCCAGTAGGCACAAGGGTCTGTAGGTAAGTGGATTATGTAGTTTTGCACCCTTAGTTTGGATTCTTTGAGCACCAGTATGGCTGTGTGATAATGCAGATTTACTCACAATTATCAGGGTATGTCGGACCATACAGACATCCACTCACATATTTCTGTATATAACAGGGATGCATATATAAATGTAGCTGTGTGTGTGTGTGTGTGTGTGTGTGTGTGTGTGTGTGTGTGTGTGTGTGTGTGTGTGTGTGTGTGTGTGTGTGTGTGTGTGTGTGTGTGTGTGTGTGTGTGTGTGTGTGTGTGTGTGTGTGTGTGTGTGTGTGTGTGTGTGTGTGTGCATGTGTGTGTGTGTGTGTGTGTGTGTGTGTGTGTGTGTGTGTGTGTGCTATGTATATGTGTTATGTAGATATATGGGGAGAGAGTATGTATCATTTTAATATATATAGCTATATATATATATATATATATATATATATATATATATATATATATAGATATATATATATATATATATATATATCGCAACAAAAATATTCTTTCTTCAGCATTCTTTGTAGACCTGTCTAAAGCCTTTGACATGGTCAATCATCAACTTCTCCTCCACCTTCTGAAATCCCTCTCTCTAGACAATCCTGCCCTGAACTGGTTTACATCCTATCTGGAAAACTGAAAACAAGCGGTGCTCTGGCAAAACCATCTTTCAGACCTCTTCCCCACCTCCATAGGTGTTCCACAGGGCTCTATTTTAGGTCCACTACTGTTTTCCATTTTCATAAATGACCTTCATCTTTCTACTCCACATTTGACCTGTATTCAATATGCAGATGACACTACCATCATTTGTTCTGGCTCATCCCAAACTGAACTACATTCTCTCACACAAAAAGCCTTCACCACTACAGAACAATGATTCTCTAACCATTGTCTTCTCCTTAACCCAAATAAGACTAAACTCTTGCTCTTTACACCCACTCATTTGTCTCCCTCTCTTCATTTCACACTCAGATCTAGCAATGGTACCCTTATCTCTCCAGACCCCACCACCAAACTCCTAGGAATCACAATTGACAATCAACTAAAGTTTGACACTCACATAAACACAACAATAAAATCTACTAACAGAAAATTCGGATCTCTTTACAGAATCAAATCTTTCCTGACACCAGAAGCAAGAAGCACCATAGCTAGAACCCACTTAATCTCTACCCTATTATATGCTTCCCCCATATATACAAATCTTTCTAAAAATAATCTTAACAAACTAGCTAGATCATATAACAATAACACCAGATTTGCTACAAACTCTCCATATAGGACTCATCACTATCTGAATCTAAAACAACTAGGCTGGCTTGAATTACCTCACCTTGTACAATTTAACCAACTTACAATCGCCCACAAAGCCCTATACCAACCCAACAACACCCCAATGCTCTCCACCCTCATAGAACCATACAATAACCTGAGGAATCTACGCTCCACTAATAAAATGTTGATTCATACTTCCTTATCAAATAACTTAGCTAGAGACTCTATATTCTCTAATTCAATAGGCAAAATATGGAATATCTTACTACAAGACCTTACTACCCTAACTTCTCTCCCTCTATTTAAAGCTAACCTCAAACTTTTCTTCTCTAACCACTGGCTATGCTCTTGCAACAACCCTGACTAAACATTTTTTTCTAATTATTTGATACCCTCAAAACACAATATTCTCTACTATAACTCTCCATGTAACTTTCTTTAAACTTTTCTTTCTTTCTTAATTCCTAACTCTGTTATCCCAGAGTACCTCTCACCATGTATCTTTGTTCTAGTCATTTTTTTAGTCATTTTTATGTATCTGTGTTCCAGTCATGTTTCTAAAGTCATTTTTTTAGTAAAATTACTTATTCTGATTCTGTAACTTTTTATCTTAGCACTATTCTCAAATATCTGAATTTTTATGTTTATTATTCTTAAGTCTATGTTAGGCTATTTTTCTATCCTTCTTTATAGATCTTTTGCATGTTTTTAATATGTTTTTAACTGGAGATTTTCTCCCCGGGCCTCCACTGAAAATGGACATGTATCCAGCTGGACTAACCCGGTCAACAAATGTAAAATAAAAAAAAAATATATATATATATATATATATATATATATATATATATATATATATATATATATCGGTATAAATCTATATGACACTACATAGCGATAGATATGCTATGCATGTGTGTGAGAGACAGAGAGTGACAGATGGATATGTATATATATATATATATATATATATATATATATATATATATATATATGTGTCTGTATGTATAGACATTTATACATAAAAGGTCATTTTGTTGATGGGGCAACAGAATTGCTCTCATTTTAACTTAGTGTCTCGGCATGCCCAGTGGGACTGTCAGTACTGATAAAATGACTCCAAGCCACACATTTGTATGTTACAGACATTAACACCCCCATAACTTCACTCAAAATGTCTACAGCATTCCCCAGCTGTGTGTTGTACTTAATATGTGACTGAGGTTGGTAATGTTACACCACTGACAGGCTGACAGTCTGCTTACCTCTCAAATGTCCTGATTTTCACAGAATGTCCAGAGTTTTGCCTCATATGTTTGGTCTGTTCCTCATGCATTTGTGGTCTTCTGGTGAATTATTGAATATTGACATCACTACAGTTGTGTTTCAGACTTTATATCCTTCAGAAAATATGTAATAATGCAACACCTTTAATTCCAGCAACTTTCTAGGTTTATGGGAACAATATTTGAAATCTGTCCCTGTGTTTAGACCATTGTTCCTCCAATCTTTCTGGCTTTCATCTGATTTCTTGCATTAAGACAGTGAGAGCTATGACAGTCTGTGAAAACACCAACATAGTACAACCACACATGCAAAAGATGTGAATAATTCCAGATTAGAACCATCAACACCATCATCCATGCTAGCTTCCCTAGTCCACTGAGCCACACAGGTTGCCAGACAGAGAGGAGTCATTTATCACATAATCAACAGCATAAATATGTGCATTGTTAGTCTGTGTGAAGAGGGACATACAATGTGTGAGCACTATCTGTGTCACAGCCCTGTGATTGCCTGGTCCACAGATATACCATAGCTGATTGTCTGTTAAAATGGTTATATGGGTACACTCCTGTGTTGGGGGTGGGGGGACAGCACCACATGATCAGCTTGGGTAGACAGTAGTCCAAATATCATGTGTGCCCACTGTTTAACATCTCCCTTGCCTGATGTTCTGAATATTCCAACCATGAGGCCTAGTGAATATTAAGGAACACATACTATTGGACTGGGTATCTGTAGTCCCATGTAGATGTTACATCTATCCAAATACCCCACTATATTTCCTTGCATAACAGCAGCAGATCCATAAATACAATACCATATTATAGTAATCCTTACAGTTAGTGTATAGGTTAGAGACTTACCTTGAGAATGCAGCAGTTGACAGACCTGTAGTTCAGGGCTGCCTCTGTGAGATGCAAGCAGTACACAGCCAATACATGGATAGGTAAAGGTTGTGTGGGTTTCCTGGCATCAGCTATTTTAATATATGAATGTAAGTAGGAGTAAGGTGTCAGTCTCTAGGGCCATAGGTTGCCAGTGAATGTGCTATGCATTGTCTCTTAGCCAATACAAGTGCGTGCTGAGCATGCCTATGTCTGCCTACAGGGACATCATCAGGAAGCTCCTCCTCTGAGTCCTACTGTGAGTGCAGCTATGGTGACTTAGGCCCTAGTGGGGGGGGGGGCTGTTTATAACTTCCCTTTGCTGATCCTGCTGCAGCTGCTTCCAGAGGATCATATTGTGTAGCTTGGCACATACTCTGAACATATGAGACATGTGGCTGGAGAGTACTGCAGGGCTCCACCAGATATATGACTTCAGCAACCCAAACACATGCTTTCTGATATTCCTACATTGTGCATGTGCTTCATTATAGTGTTCCTCCATGGGTGAGTGTGTGCATTCCTGATGGGTGTCATAATCCACAGTTCCAGTGCGTAGCCAGCATCCCCTAGAAAATGGCCTTGTGGGATGTCCCCCCTAGCAAACATCTGGTACATCTGTGATGCATGCCAAATATGGTAGTCATGATAACTTCCAAGGCTGACAGCACACACATTCATGCTAATGCCCTAGGCATTGCACATGATCTGAGGGTTAATGGAGTGGTAGCCCTTGTGGTTGTCATAGATTCTACCCTCCTCACTGGGTGGTGCCTTGATGTGTACATGAGTGCAATCTATGGCTCCCATTACATCAGGGTAGTGTGCTACATGGTAGAATTGTTGTATATTGCTGGCCCTCACCTCAGGGATGAGGGGAAAATAAATGTGCTCACTAGTATGTGATATCATGGCATCCAGGAAATGGTGAAGTTTCCTGGATGCTGATGACTGTGAGACCCCATCATGTCTCCAGTTGGTCTTTGGAAGGTATCTGTGGCTATTATCCTAGGGACTACACATACCTTTGTTTCTACTGGGATGGGTTCCCATTGTTGGCTTTGGGTCTAAGTTGAGGGAGGCAGAGCTCAATGAGTTCTTCTAGTATGTCTCTGTCCACCCTGTAGTGCTCTGCAATCTCTAGCTCATGTAGCTCCTGGAAGGTTACCCTGGACCTGAACACTCTTCTCCTTCTCTGCCTAAGCTTACTGTCAGCAGCACCATCAGCACTGACCTCAGCCTCCAGCACATACAGATGCAGCAGACCTTAGCATTATTTCTGTTAAAATTCCCCAAGTCTGTACTCCAGTGGTGCAGAATATGGGGGGCAAATCAGATTGTAGGGTGTATGCATAGTTTATAGTGCTCTACTGTAGGTGCTGCCTGAATTATTGGCTACCTATGATGCATTGCACCTGCCTAGTATATCATTAACTTCATTTTATGACCCTAGTTTAAGTTAAGCAGGGAGCAAAACTAATTAATATGTCATTGGCTTTTAGATACACTCGGCACTGCGGTGTGCCATGCAAATGTAGGTAGGTAAACAAAGTTTAGCAGTCAGTGAACACTCCCTTGAGACTTCCATGCTCAGCACAGTGGTGTGCCATGCAAACATAGAGAAACATGCACCCCTTAGGTAAACAAAGCTTAGAAGTCAGTGCAAACCCCCCCCAGACTTCCACGCTCAGCATGGCGGCTCACTGCACAAACAGGTGCAGCTAAGCTCCAATCAGCTTAGTAGTTATTGGACACACCCTCTTCTGGTGTCAACTACCTCCTGGACACCAACATGGTTCGCTGTCGACACGGAGAGGATATGCAGACACAATTACCCCATTATGCTATTTGGTAACTCCACCTCATTTGCATAAGGATCCATGCTCACAACCTGGACACTACACATTTCCAAGCCCTACCACGTTAGCAACAGCACTAATGTACCATTGCAGATACTCCACACAGGGTCCTGTAACACATTTCTGTCTCATAATATTAATTTTGTTATTTCCACTTTTTTAAATTTTTTATTGTAAGCTATGTTTGCAGACAGCAGCGTATCATCCAAACATGCCCAGAATATTAAAAAAAAAAATTTTAACATATTTTCTGTAACTTTTGAGACACACAAAGGATATTTTCACTATCTGTGTATGGTATGCCATTTCTGTCTGGCCATCTACATTTTTACAGCCCCTTTTGTCTGTCTGCATTCCTCTACACAGAATTTTTCCATGTACAATACGGAAACTGATACTGGGTCCGCAGGGTTGCCTATTTGCTTGCTGGATTGCTATACATGCCTCATTTGCATGAGATTCGCCTGTGATTTGTATGCCACGGAACTTCCCATGTTGGTGAATGCATGCACGCCTCCCTGCAGTGCTTACTGGATCACAAATCTGCTTACTTTCATGAACGCAGCGTGGCACGATGTCTACATGGTAAAAAGGACCATGTAGGCTTTATTAAATTTCCCTCATTGTTTGTTAGCTAGCATATGTTAAAGTTACAGTATGACTATTTGAGGAAAGGTAAGTGAATGAGTGTGGCCTGTTTTAATCAAACATTAGGAGTTAACAGTAGGTAGAATTAAATATTACTCAGCTATAAAAGTATGGTTGATTTCTATAAGATCATTTATGCTTCTTGTTTCAGGTCTGTGCAGACAGCCTGCTTGATTTATATCAGATGATTAAGCTTCTTGCGATAGGGGATCTACAGTAACATGTATATTTGTGTAGAAAACTTACCTTCTTATGGATGTGAACTAAACCATCCAATACAGAAAAGCCCTGAAAGTGGCAAAAAGCGAAGTTGGCAAATGCAACAAAATAGTTAACCACGAGCATAAACTAGAAATTTAACCCTCTTTGGTCTTTCCAGTATGGGTGACCAAATCCTTACCTAATTATTCTTCCATAGAGATTTCACAAATAAAAAAAATACATTTTATGAAGATGGAAAATTAGTATAAAGAAGTTGGAAATTAATATAAAGAAGTGGCAGATATTAGAAGCATAGCCCTTGCTTTGTGGGGAATGGTGCAGGTTTGTTGTCTTTCTTTTATTTTTCTAGTGCTGCAGTTCTAATTATAACAATTTCAACACATAGAATTATATATAAATAGATGTACTGGATATGCAATAATTGTTATTATCTCTGATGTCATACACTAGAGTCGCTGATTCTAATTTTAAAATTGCCTACTGATGCTTAATTCCTGGAGTATGAACAGTATAGGTGTCATTAAAGTCATCATAAACCTGCTTGACTTTTCAGTTTGTCAATCAATGGAAAGCCGCACAGGTGTTACTTTAAAAGGAGCTTCTTCTCTGGGAGTACGTTCTTGTTACAGCTTTAGTTACACCAATATTGGAGAGCTCTGCTATAACACCTTCAGGGTTGTTTTTTTACTTTTTGTGATAGATGGTTGCTTTATTTCTCTGTGAAATTAAATTCTGAGCGTACCTCAGATGCACCTTTTGAAGGGTATTTTCTAATATATCTTTTTTTTTTTGCCAGAAACTTTTTAGTGCCCACAGATGAAAATCATACCTCTCAACCTCTTAGTGCAAGAAAACTTGACAAAGCCCAACAAAATGGGGGGCAAAAGGGCCAAAAATAGGGACATATTTTAAATATTGCTTTTATAAACTTAGACATTTGCTAGAGTAACTGGGTTTGTTTTAATATATATTTTCTGAAGAATTTAAAGTTTGAAACTCAAATGTATGTCATTATTTAGTGAATTCAGTCCTCAAATCATCCCTGTGATTTACCAGAAAACTGCAAATTTTATGAAGAACAGACCAAAGATATAAGATAAAAATCTGGGCATTCTGCAAAAGTCTGGACATTTGAGAGGTATGATGGAAATAAATGAAAAATCGATTTTCTTTCTTATTTCATAGAAAACTTTTCAACAAGTGAAAGCAGCTGAAGGATTAATCTCTTCATTTTTGTCTGCAAAGTATTAGTTTAAGGGTGTGCACACACAACAAAGTATTAGTTTAAGGGTGTGCGCACACAACAAAGTATTAGTTTAAGGGTGTGCACACAACAAAGTATTAGTTTAAGGGTGTGCACACACAGCAAAGTATTAGTTTAAGGGTGTGCACACAGCAAAGTATTAATTTAAGGGTGTGCACACACAACAAAGTATTAGTTTAAGGGTGTGCACACACAGCAAAGTATTAGTTTAAGGTTGTGCACACACAGCAAAGTATTAGTTTAAGGGTGTGCACACACAACAAAGTATTAGTTTAAGGGTGTGCACACACAACAAAGTATTAGTTTAAGGGTGTGCACACACAGCAAAGTATTAGTTTAAGGGTGTGCACACACAACAAAGTATTAGTTTAAGGGTGTGCACACACAACAAAGTATTAGTTTAAGGGTGTGCACACACAGCAAAGTATTAGTTTAAGGGTGTGCACACACAGCAAAGTATTAGTTTAAGGGTGTGCACACAGAACAAAGTATTAGTTTAAGGGTTTGCACACACAACAAAGTATTAGTTTAAGGGTGTGCACACACAGCAAAATATTAGTTTAAGGGTGTGCACACAGCAAAGTATTAGTTTAAGGGTGTGCACACACAACAAAGTATTAGTTTAAGGTTGTGCACACACAACAAAGTATTAGTTTAAGGG